>NC_141896.1:15576940-15618023 GCF_030686135.1 Camelina sativa | reverse complement strand
TGTTTGATCATCGCACACGTCAGGTAGGTATTGCACCAATAAGGGAATGGCATGGAGAATCAGAAGCTGGAAAGCAAGTGTGAAGCCGTGAGTTGCTGTATAGGACTGGTTTAATTTATCAATGAGCTTCGATACACTATCAACTTTGTCACCGACTTTCACCATCTCTAACGTCTTAAGAAATGACAACCGGCCCCATGGATATTTAACAAAGGCTTCGACATCTTTTACCATCTTTGCAACTCTCATCGACGCTCTCACATTTGAAGACTCGCATACTAATATACTATCCACTATGACAATAAGAGCCAATCATAGCCTTCTATCCCCATGCATTCTTTTCGCTTTTGGTAACCTCTTGTCAAGCTTCAACATGTTAACAATATATTGTATACTGTATGACTTCTTAGGTCCTATAAGAGTGTGATAGTAAGGTTCTTCCCCTTCGGCAGGATTCTGCAACTTTGAAAGAGTTTCTTCAGAAGGGAATTGACCGCAATTGACTCCCGTAATGATACCAAACTCTCTCAACGAAAAACGGTTGGGATGACCACCGAAAACAAACCACAACTCTTGTTTTTTCTTAGTCACCAGAGATCGACATAGGAATTGGTGGAGTTTGCCAAACAAGGAGCTCTTCCTAACTGGTAGTTCAAACAATCGGCCAAAGCAGGATTCTTTTAACCAGTTAAACTCATCATAACCATCTAATACTTCAGCAATACCTAGCAGATACTCTGGCTTGGAGTAGGAGTTGATACGACCTTTGACAGGATACCGATCTGTGGAAAATAGGCGAGGAGGTAGGATACCCGTGTCAACCTCTGGTTGTTGATGTGGTGAAGATGATTGGTTGTTAATTGAGGACCTGTCCACGATTCGATGAAAGCAATATAACTGAGTAATCATTTCAATCAATACATGAAGTTCTACAATTTGTTAATCGACTATCAAGGAAACCGAGTTAAGAAATTTCTACTATGATGATGTGGTGGTGGACAAAGGAGTATAGGTAAAAGAAAAGGAAAATAAGACTTTAGTATACATTATGTCTACCTTTAAGCAGTGGACAATACTTATCAAGATCTAAGAAGTTTCAGTGGACAACTTAAATCTTGATAAGTATTGTCTACAATGAAGGACAATATTATGTTATAAAGAACAGCGTAGATGGATAATTAACTTTCGGCTACTGGTAGATATATCTTCCGGTAAAAAATGGACAAGGACAAATTTGACTTCATTAAAAGAAAATCTCAATGGACAAGTTTGACAACATAAAGGACAACTTTAAAATAATATCTTCAAAAATATAAGTAATGTTACCTTTCTAATAATTTTATAAAGCTCTAATGGTGAAATAATCAAAGATCATTCAATATATAGAGGATTTATATTAAATTGTCATTAATATAATTATGGAATATTTCATTCAATAATTGAAGGAAATCTATACTATTAATTAGAGAATACACTTTAGAATTATAAAAAAAGCATATCAAATATCCATGTTGCCAAACTGACCCAGTTTACATATTAAGAAGAAGATTAAACAACATATTTATTATATTTTAGGAAATCGTTCACAATAGTTCCATAATAATCAGGTTATAAGAATTTTGTGTGGGTAAATTCATGTATGACAAAAAACGGGACGAAAATTTTGGGAACAAGAATTCAAGCAGAACATATGCAGACATACTATTTACTCATGTGAATTACAAGGAATGAGGTTTTTTCGGGTCAAAAAAAAATTAAACGTTACAATCAAACATAGTAGACGTACGGGTTTGATCGTTTGACAATTATATTTAGGTCATCTAGAAATTCTATGATATGCAATGGGATTGGTTGGACAAGTAGGCATGAACACGGGTACGATTACGATTTATTAACTATCGATTATGGTTATATACGGTTGTGGTTATTTGACGATATGAGACAGTTGATATTATTTGATGAGATGATATGGTTGATATTATTTATTTTCAATTGATATGCTCTTTCAGTGTAATCGTATGTCTCTATATCATACTATTCATATTAAATAAATAATTATTAGTTTATTTATTATATCTTAAAAATAGTTATGGTAAAAAAATTTATAGTTTAACTATCCAGTTGACCAACGGTTTTGATATTGAAACGACCGACCCTTTTGTTTTTTAATAATAAATAATAAATATAATATAATAAAATAAACTACAGCTAGTGGTCCCATACCCACTAGCCACCTAACCACCAACACATTCAACAGCGGAATAACATAATCAATATCCAATAATAAACCAGGAATAACCAATAACAAACCAATATTATAGCAAAGGCAATATCCCAATACCAAACAACAAGAAACAAGGAACCAGCACCCTAGCAATGTTTCTAATGACCCAACTCTAGTAACCTAGCAATGCCATACAACATCCAATCGAGTCCCTAGAACATCCTCCTCTTCATTGCGTTGATTCCACGATCACACTTTGCCTTTACCTGCACCACAAACACAAATTGAGATGCATGAGTATTTGATAAACACTCAGTGAGGCAATCCTCCCATCTATTGGGCTATACACACAAGAAATAAGATCTCTACATGCCACAAACAACAATCAATAAAACAAACCAGGCATTATACAAAGCACACACCAGATGGTGTCGATCGACACTGACAATCTAGTGTCGACCGACACCATACTGGTGTCGACCGACACCCTGCCCGACACTCCCGAAAACCCTAGTTTGTGTCGACCGACACCTCCACATGGCATCGATCGACACTCGCCAAAGTCTCGAGCCGTCCTCGCGTTGGTATCGACCGACACCCCAACTGGTGTCGACCGACACCAATGCCGAGCAGCGATTTCCTTCGATCAAAAACTCCGAATCTCGCCTCCAATCTTCTCCAATCCGCTCCATGCATTCCTAGAAGCCAAACCCAGCCAAAACAGCGACGAAATACCATAGAGAACTCAAAGAAACAACCACATAAGCACCAAAACACATAAAATCTAGAGATCTTAGCTTAGATAAGCCATGGTCATGCACTCACCTCTTTCAAGAAGATTCTGACCAACAAGAACGAATTCCCTCACTCCTAGCAAGCTTCTAACACCTTTCCAGCCTTAGATCTCCCAAGAACAGCAAGGAATCTCTCAATCTCTTCCCAAAAGCTCAAGAACACTTTTCTCTCTTTCTTTTTCTCTAAAACCGGCCAAATAACCCAAAAACACGACTCTAGGTCGTTTTCCCCCTTTTACAACTTGATTTAGGGATTCCCTAAACCAACCACGCAAACCGGACAATTAAAATTGAACCGACCAAACCGGCCACAGCTGGTCTCGATCGATGCCTCACTAGAAGGTGTCAATCGACACCCTTACCAAATTACCAAAAATTGGTTTGCGGGTGTTACAATTCTCCCCCACCAAACTAGATTCGTCCTCGAATCTCGAACACCCATCAGCCAAGGACTCCCGTGCAACCGTCTCCACGGCCCGCACTCTTCTGACCGATCTACAGAAGGTCATCGCTAGGCGATAGACTCACGCTCCATGCGTCATTTGCTCTTGACTTTTTGGACTTTCCTTTACTCATAGGCCTAAACCTTGAGTTTTTATTGGCTCCTCATCAGACCTAAGTCTGCATGCCAAATGTTGGCTCCTCATCAGGCCGAAGCCTGCATGCCATAATATATACGGAAAAGTCCAAACTCGTCTCTCGGGTTGCCACCCTACAGTGCGCCCCCGGATCGTCATCCGAAGTCGATATACCAACCATACTCCCGAGCAACAAAGTCTTTGAATATGGCAGTACTATGAGAACCTAAGTCCCCCAAGAGTCGCGAGCAAACGATTCTGAACACGTCTGAGTCCTATCCCTATCCAGGTTTCCTTCCCGTGGTTCGCGTAGAAACATCTCAATGTTCTACCAACCACATATTCCCTCACTGGAAAACCTCATGACCACACAAGGATCATATACACGCCACAAGGGCCGCCACAAAGGCCAAACAAACTGTCCTAAAGAGGACCGCCACCAAGGCCAAACAAATGTCCTAAAGAGGACCGCCACCAAGGCCAAACAAATGTCCTAAAGAGGACCGCCACCAAGGCACTCTGGCTAAACAGCCCGCCACAAAGGCCATCTGTCCCGAAGGACCGTCACAAAGACCATCTGTCCCGAAGGACCGTCACAAAGACACTCTGGCTAAACAGCCTGCCACAAAGGCCATCTGTCCCGAAGGACCGTCACAAAGACACTTTGGCTAAACAGCCCGCCACAAAGGCCAAACAAATGTCCTAAAAAAGACCGCCACCAAGGCCACACAAATGTCCAATAGAGGACCGTCACAAAGACACTCTGGCTAAAAGCTCGTCACAAAGACCACACATTGTCTAAAAAGACTGCCACACACGGGCACACTGACTCAAAAGTCCGCCACTAAGGCCACACACAAGCCCCCTTTAAGGCTCTCCACCGCTAAAATGGACAAATTCTAACTCCCATAAAACTTTCCATATTTAGCACTTTCCATTTTTTGGAAACTTTCCACTTTTGGAAACTTCTCCTCCAGGAAACTTTCCTAGACAACCCCGCCTCACGGAAACTTTGTACCCCAACACCACCTCATCTTGTTACTGAGTCGCACAACCAACCACCCCAAGCGACCGAGTAACAAGAGAGATGGGCTGGAATACTCCATTCCCGCTCCAGCCACGGATTACAGATGGGACCAGGCTAAAAAAGCTCAAGTCGCGGCTTGCTTCTCATACCACTTCTTGAACCTTGCCTTCATCTTTGCCTCAGGCTCCCAAGTCTGCTCCTCAACACCATCACAGTCCCACATGACTCTCATCAAAGGAATCTTCTTCTTCCGAAATTCCTTGATCCTCCTCTCGAGAACCCTCACTGGTCTCGCCTCCAAAGTCATGTTAGGCTGAAGATCCTCAGGAATCTTAGCCAACACCTGCTCACCCTCACGGAGACACTTCCGCAACATAGACACATGGAAAACCTTATGGAATGCACGCATAACCTCTGGTAACTCCAATCTATATGCCACTTGTCCAACCCGCTCAATCACTCTGAATGGACCCATATACCTTGGACTCAACTTAGTCTCTAACAATGACCTGTTCGGACCCCGCAACATGGCCATCTTGAGGTACACTCTGTCTCCTACCTGAAACTCAAAATCTCTCCTCCTCCTATCAGCATAACTCCTCTGTCTATCCTGAGCCTCCTTCATGTTCAGCTTGAGAACCCGAATCTTCTCTGAGGTCTCCTGAACAAAATTAGCACCAAACATGCTCCTTTCCCCCACCTGAGTCCAGCATAATGGTGTACGACATGGCCTCCCATACAAAGCCTCATAAGGAGCCATCTTAATACTCGCCTGATAACTGTTGTTGTAAGCAAACTCTACCAGGTTCAGGTGATCTGCCCAATGGCCACCCCAATCCAACACACATATCCTCAGCAAATCCTCCAGCGTCTGGATCGTTCTCTCAGACTGTCCATCTGTCTGGGGATGATAAGCTGTACTCATATGCACCTTAGTGCCCATCTCCGCCTGAAATGCCTTCCAGAACACCGAAGTGAACTTAGAATCTCTATCAGACACAATGCTCGCTGGCACCCCATGCAATCTGACTATCTCTCTCACATACTTGTTAGCCAAGACCGCTGCTCCATCAGTCTTCTTAATGGCCAGAAAATGTGCAGACTTAGTCAACCGGTCCACAATGACCCAAATAGCATCAAAGGTCCGAGGCACGGGCAATCTTACCACGAAATCCATGGTGATCATATCCCACTTCCACTCAGGAATGGGTAAACTCTTCAGTAACCCGCCAGGAACCTGATGCTCAGCCTTCACTAGCTGACACACATCACACCTCGAAACCCAACTAGCCACATCCTTCTTCATCCCGACCCAATGATAGTACCTCTTGAGGTCACGGTACATCTTAGTCGCTCCTGGATAAATGGATAACTTGCTCGCATGAGCCTCTCTTAGAATCTCCTGTCTCAACTCCTCATCCTTGGGCACACAAACCCGACCGTGCACCAAGGTAGTACCATTATCTGAGACCTGGTACTCTGAATCCACATCCTTAGAGGCATTCACCAGCCCCAAATCCTTCTCCTAAGCCAACCGCACCCTACTCAGAAGATCTGCTCTATCTACTGCTTCCAAACCCAACGGTTCCTGTGAAACAGCACATAAGCTCAAAGCACTGATCTCCCCTACCAGAGACTCCATCTCATGCTCCTGAGCTGAAGCTACCCTCTTCTGATTTAGAGCATCTGCAACCGTGTTAGCCTTACCAGGATGATAGGCTATCTCCAAATCATAATCCGCCACAAGCTCCATCCACCACCTCTGTCTCAAATTCAGCTCAGGCTGAGTGAATATATACTTTAGGCTCTTATGATCTGTAAACACCTGTACCTTTGCACCATAAAGATAAGATCTCCAAATCTTCAGGGCAAAAACTATAGCACCCATCTCCAAATCATGAGTAGGATAGTTACCTTCATGCACTCGCAACTGCCGCGAAGCATAGGCAATCACCTTCCCATGCTGCATCAGAACACACCCCAAACCAACTCTAGATGCATCTATATAAACCACATAGGGTTCTCCCTGCTCATGTAAAGCCAACACTGGCGCAGTAGTCAACATCTCCTTCAGGCTTGCAAAGCTTTCCTCACACTCTTCTGACCAGACAAAAGGAACATCCTTCCCTGTCAACTTAGTCATAGGACGTGCTCTGCTTGCAAACCCCTGCACAAATCTCCTGTAATAGCCTGCCAATCCAAGAAAACTCCTGATCTCTGTGGCATTCTGCGGTCTAGGCCAATCCCTGATAGCCTGAATCTTCTCTGGATCTACTGAAACCCCCTCAGCAGAAACAATATGACCCAGAAAACCCATCTCACGCTGCCAAAAACTGCACTTGCTCAACTTAACAAACAACTTCTGCTCCCGCAGCTTCTCCATAACTGCCCTCAAATGCACTGCATGCTCTTTAGGACTCTTAGAATAAACCAGAATATCGTCGATGAAAATGATGACAGATACATCCAGAAACTCCTGAAACACACTGTTCATCAATCTTATAAACGCTGCTGGTGCGTTAGTCAACCCGAAAGGCATCACCACAAACTCATAGTGCCCATACCTCATCCTGAAAGCAGTCTTCCTCACATCTGCCTCATCTATCGGTATCTGATGATAACCCGATGCCAGATCTATCTTGGAGAACCAAGTAGCACCCCTCAACTTATCCAACAACTCATCGATCCTAGGAAGAGGGTACTTGTTCTTCACAGTGACCCGGTTCAAACCCCGATAATCAATATACAACCTGAAACTTCCATCCTTCCTCTTCACAAACAACACCGGCGCTCCCCACGGTGATACACTAGGACGGATGAATCCCTTACTCAACAGATCCTCTAGCTGCTTCTTCAGCTCTGCCATCTCTGCTGGAGCCATCCTGTAAGGAGCCTTGGATAACGGCATCGTCCCTGGTTCCAGTTCAATGGTGAAAGGATCCGACCGAGATTGATGTGACCCGCGGACGCGGCTATGGATCGATGGAGGAGTGTGACTTCGGTCAAGTCAGAATCGGTGGGACTTTCCTCGGCCAAGCAACAAGGGTTCGAATCCAGAGAGGATTCAAACGACAGAAACGAGAGTTGAGGAGGTTCCAACGAACGGTTTGTGAAAACGGTCGTGAAGCCTTCTCGGAGCGTACGGACGCGGCTGTCATTGAGATCTCGAAGCGTGTGTTGGAGTGAGATCAGCGCGTCTGCTGTGCTGGATGGTTTGGGAATAGGCTCCTTTCTTCTTACGGATCGGTGCCTCGGCTTCTTAGTGTATGCAACCCAGTCATCACTATCGGAGTCTTCATATAGATTCGCCCTTGGTTCTTCAACGCAGGTAGCTCGTGATAAGGACGGCCAATAACAGTCTGGCGGTCCACGTTCGAGCTCTCCTTGATCTAACTCCTCGCCATAGTCCTCTTCGGACCAATATTCGTCGTCGGTGACCTCTTGCTCCGGTTCCAGGCCAAGTTCTTCATCAGATTCGTCTCCATCAAACTCCATGCTTGATCAGTGTACGATCAAGTGTGGCATATTGTTCGCGGTTTTGGAAACGGCTTTGGAACGAGGTGCGTTTGATGGTACGGACGGCTGCCGGAAGTCGTCGGCGGTACAGTAGGCTTGGTCGGACGGTTGACGGTGGCACGGTGGCTGGAGGTTGAGTCGCTGAAGCGGCTACACGGCCCAAGTTGATCCTTGGTTGTTGACGCGTCTTGGTCCGTACGCGATGTTGATGTGCTGGCTGAGCAAGTGGTGTACCTCGTCAAAACAAAAGAATATTCGTGAGTATCTTCAAGTTCAAATGGACCACAAGGAGATATTTATCTCACCAAGCAATGATTGAGGACAGCTCACGAAAATTCAAACCTAAGACTAAACATCAGAGATGGTGGTAATCCCTGCAAAGACTGAAACACATCCTCAAACTCCTCCACTACCGGGATACCGCTCACCGTAGACTTCCCCACTGACTCTTGCATAGATATAGTAACCAAATAAGCCTCACGGTCCTTCTCGATCATCTTCCCAGCCTGAATGGCTGAGATCACGAAACTCCCCGAAGTCGGTCTAATACCCTGAAAAACCAACTTCCCTTCTGGACGCTCAAACTCCACTCTACTCTGATAGCAATCCAAATGCACCATATGCCGATGCATCCAATCCATCCCGAGAATAACATCATACAGCTCCACTGGACTGATAAGCAAATCCGCTGGCCATGACTCTCCTGCGATCTGAATATCAATTCCTCTAACCCGTCCAATAACTCTCAGGAACTTGCCTCCCGCAACTCTAACAACTCCTGTACGCTCTCCAGGATCCCGCTGATCCCGCACACTCTGCACACTCTGGAGTAATTAAGCTATGCGAAGCTCCATAATCAAACATAACATGGGACTTAAACCCGCCCACCAACAAGGTCCCTACACAAACCTCATGTGTTGAGAACCTAACACTTAATCACAGGAAACATATACAATCTGAACCTACTAAAATTCACAAAGTTAAAGTACCAGAAAATATACCTGTGATCGCCCCGGCACTGGTTCCACCAGTCTCAGCTGTCGTGTAAACTCGTGGCGCCTGCTCAATCCGTGCCACCTGCTGACCTCCAGGCTGCACCTGCTGCAACGCTGCCATTGCTGCCGGCTGCAAGTTGGGACAAAAAGGCCTGATGTGCCCTGTCTCACTACAGTGATAACATACCCGAGGTCCTGCAGTCGGAACACTCCTCTTGGGACAACTAGCAACCTTGTGATTCCTGCTCCCACAACCGAAGCAACCCGCACCACTCGGCTTCTGCGTAGCCTCCCACTTCCTCTTGGTTCCCTGAGCATGCCTACCGCCCCTGCTAGAACCACCCTGCTGTTGAGCCTTACTAGGCTGAACTGCTGGAGCTACCGCCACTGACTGTGCCCGGATATCCTCCTCAATCTCTGCTGCAGTCTCAACCAGCTCTGCACGCGTAGCATAACTCCTCTCTCTACAGTGAACTCTCAAGTCATCACGTAGAGCCCTCAAGAACCTCCTGATCTGAGCCTCCTCAGGCTCCACAGACCTACCTCCATAACAAAGAAGTCGACTGAACTCCAAGTCCAGCTCCCGCACTGACCGTGTCACCTGAGACAACTGAAGGAACTGCACCTCCAAACGATCCAATGCCGCCCTAGGAAAATACTTGCGGTTGAACTCCAAAACGAAGTCAGCCCAACTCATCTCCCGCTGCACCCTCCTAGCAGCCACAGATCTCCACCACAACTCAGCATCACCACTCAAAAAGTAGACCCCTATGTCCACCCAAAACTCCTCAGGACATCTCAGAGTATGGAAGTTACGTTCCACTCTCGTCCTCCACGCATCCGCAGCAGTAGGATCTACACCTCCCAAAAACTGCTCAGTATGCAACCGACCCATCTCTGTCAACATGCTGAGATAACGAGCATGGACCCCCGCATCTGCAGCCACTGGCTGCCGCTCCTCCGCCACTGGCTGCCGCTCCTCCACCACCACTGGTGGCACTACCTGAGCCTGAGCCGGTACCACTGGTGGTAACCGCTCTAACACCTGTGCTAGCAAAGCCGCAACGTCAACACCAGGGACTCCACCCGCTGGGACCCCCACACCCGGGACCCTAGCATCACCGGCCACTGGAGGATCAACACCGCCCCCTCCTGCCACACTCACGGAATCTCCCGGAACACCGTGCGCCTCGCCAACACCCTCAGCTGTCACACTCTAGTCCTCGGTCTCACTTAACCACTGGGGCTCTGCCCCTACCACGACCACGTCCGCGGCCACGTCCGCGTCCACGACCTCGACCAGCCACAGCATCCTCTCTAACCATCTGCACTACCATGAACAGAAGGCTAAGCAAACAATTTCTATTATAACACAGAAACATAAACTCACCGTGGAATCACACACTCGGCTCGAAGAGGATGTTCTAGGACTCCATGCCACACACAGTTTACTAACTCACATAATCAATCAAGCATGCAAATCCCAAACATCTACAACAAAATCCTAGTGAACCCAAACCTAGAACCGTAAGGGCTCTGATACCAAAATGAAACGACCGACCCTTTTTTTTTAATAATAAATAATAAATATAATATAATAAAATAAACTACAGCTAGTGGTCCCATATCCACTAGCCACCTAACCACCAACACATTCAACAACGGAATAACATAATCAATATCCAATAATAAACCAGGAATAACCAATAACAAACCAATATTATAGCAAAGGCAATATCCCAATACCAAACAACAAGAAACAAGGAACCAGCAACCTAGCAATGTTTCTAATGACCCAACTCTAGCAACCTAGCAATGCCAGACAACATCCAATCGAGTCCCTAGAACATCCTCCTCTTCATTGCCTTGATTCCACGATCACACTTTGCCTTTACCTACACCACAAACACAAATTGAGATGCATGAGTATTTGATAAACACTCAGTGAGGCAATCCTCCCATCTACTGGGCTATACACACAAGCAATAAGATCTCTACATGCCACAAACAACAATCAATAAAACAAACCAGGCATTATACAAAGCACACAGCAATCCGTCGTAGCTGAAAGAAGGGTGTCGACCGACACTGACAATCTGGTGTCGACCGACACCCTGCCCGACACTCCCGAAAACCCTAGTTTGTGTCGACCGACACCTCCACATGGCATCGATCGACACTCGCCAAAGTCTCGAGCCGTCCTCGCGTTGGTATCGACCGACACCCCAACTAGTGTCGACCGACACCAATGCCGAGCAGCGATTTCCTTCGATCAAAAACTCCGAATCTCGACTCCAATCTTCTCCAATCCGCTCCATGCATTCCCAGAAGCCAAACCCAGCCAAAACAGCGACAAAATACCATAGAGAACTCAAAGAAACAACCACATAAGCACCAAATCACATAAAATCTAGAGATCTTAGCTTAGATAAGCCATGGTCATGCACTCACCTCTTTCAAGAAGATTCTGACCAACAAGAACGAATTCTCTCATTCCTAGCAAGCTTCTAACACCTTCCCAGCCTTAGATCTCCCAAGAACAGCAAGGAATCTCTCAATCTCTTCCCAAAAGCTCAAGAACACTTTTCTCTCTTTCTTTTTCTCTAAAAGCGGCCAAATAACCCAAAAACACGACCCTAGGTTGTTTTCCCCCTTTTACAACTCGATTTAGGGATTCCCTAAACCAACCACGCAAACCGGACAATTAAAATTGAACTGACCAATCCGGCCACAGCTGGTGTCGATCGATGCCTCACTAGAAGGTGTCGATCGACACCCTTACCAAATTACCAAAAATTGGTTTGCGGGTAATACATATATGATTACGGTAATTATAATTAATATAAATTTAACCATATATTTACGATTAACAGTTAAGGTTTCTAAATGTTATATACGGCTAAAGTCCAAAATACGATTGTGGTTTAGTTTTAGGACAAGATCACTTTCTTTCATTGTCTTTCTATTTAGTTGTCTTTTTTATTGATATTTTAACAAATCAACATTCATTTTTGTCTGTTTGGAAGTGATCTAAACAAAATATCAAACTAATATGCATTCAAATAGTTATGTATGTTATACCAGATAAATATATAAAGTTAACAAAAATTAAATTTATAAACAGAGAATACGGGTCTTCGGTCTAAATTTATTATAATAAATATAGTTGAACATGTAATTATTTAAAAGAGAACGGTTATGAAACGAAATTTTTGACGCATACACAGCAAGACGAGTATCTCATTCTAAAATATATACATCTAGGTTAAATACCTGAAATAAATGAAACTGAAACCGAATCCAAATTTGATTTAACACCCCTAGACAAACAGTTGGAAATGTTTGGATTAGTTTAAAATAATATACATGTAATATCATTTATCTAAATTATATCTTAATTTTTTAAAATATATATCATTCATGCACGTCTAAGTAAAGGTTTACGTAAAAATTGAATATATTATTTAAAAAATTATGCAAAAATAACTCCGCACGTACGTGCGGGTCTGAACCTAGTTATGTTATAACGAATAGCGTAGATGGATAATTAACTTTCGTCTACTGGTAGATATATCTTCCGGTAAACAATGGACAAGGACAAATTTGACTTCATTAAAAGAAATTATCAATGGACAAGTTTGACAACATAAAGGACAACTTAAAAAAAGGGAGAATCACAATATATGTCTATCGGTTAATAATGGACAACTTAAAACAATTTATCAATGGACAACATATCAGTGAAGAGGGTGGACTTACAACTGGGAAGTCGTCGGAATTGTGGTTTTTCCGACAGGGTTCGCGCCTCCGACCATTTGGTTGTCATCAGTGGGTCTACTTTCAGCGGTGTCCGATCTAAATAACAGACATTATTTTAATTCGATTAGATCTACCAATGTCGGACATTGTCTACTACACGCTAATCGGGTGTTAAACATACCGAAATGGTTGGCCGTCTTTGGTTATTGAGTTGTCTTCGGAGGATACGAGGGGCACCTGAGTATTGGCGTTTCAGCGACTAATAGGATGGGAGTTTGGTCAGAAATTATGACTTCAGTTTTGGAGGGCTTGATTTTTTCGGTTCCGCAGGTGTCCATCACTGTCGTCATACCGTCGTCTGGTTTAGTTCTTACAGCGTCTCCAGATTCGGACAGCATAATTGTTTTTGCGCGTCTCGTAAGGGATTGTCAGGGATTGAATAGAAAACCCTTATCGAAGAAGAATGGTTTGCGAGTGTGGAAAGAGGAGTGAGAAGCCGAGGAGTTTGTCCAGCGGTCATAAAACCAAAAAAAAAAAAAAAAAAATAATTTCCCTGCGGTTTTGTTTCTCACTAGCGTTTGTTCGCGTGAAATTTAACTGGCAGGGTATATTAGTCTTTTCGAGTTGGCGTTGTGGCATCGCAGAAAAGTTTTGGCTAATGTGGCATTTCCTTTAAAAAAATCACTGTTCATGGCATTTTCTTTAAATAACTCTAATCTAAATTGTTGGAAATTTTGTTATTGTTTAAATATTAAAATGTTTAAATTCTCTAAAATAAAGAACCAAAATAAACCGAATAAAACTTTTAAAGTTGGATGCCTGATTAATCAAGCTTGCTGTTCATTTTTAAATTTTGTAAAAGTTAAGAACTTTTAAAAGTTTCAATAATTATAATATTTTAAACTTTTAAAAATTTAAATATTACAATATCTAGAAACTTTTTAAAGGTTTTTATTTGCTCAAATAAAATATCAAATAAAACCGAATAAAACTTTTAAAATTGGACGCTTGATAAATCAAGCTTTCCTGTTCATTCGTTTTTGGAAGCATATTAGTCTTATTTATAATGGTTCTGAACCATTGTCTAAAACTTTTCTAGCCGATGTGGGAAATTATATATATGTCTTTTATTTTTATAGATTTAAATTTGTCCATTTTCTAAAAAACTTAATAATATAGAAAACTACTATATTTTCAAAAATGTTAATAAGTGAGATGTCTAATCCCTATTGGTTGTTTTAAATACTATGTGGACACATTAAGCGAAAATGTTAATTAGTGAAATTTAGAAAATGTTAATGAGTGACATGTCAAATCCTGATAGATTGTTTAAAATACTATGTGAACGCCTTAAGAAGCTTATAGCTTCTACTTTTATTTAGTATAGACTAGGTTTTGATGAAAATTATATATGATTGATTACGATAAAAAATTAAATTAGTATTATCATTTTCATTGTCAAAATTTGTGGTAGTTTTCATTGTTACTTTTATCGTCTGGTTCTTTGTTATACTTTTTTTCTTCTTCTTACTCATCAACTTCTTCACATTCTTCCACTAAAAAACATTTTTTTAGACTACCACACAACTTGTTAACCCATCAAACTCCAAGAACAATATTATTTCTTTTCTTATAAAATTTGTGAAATTCATGAAGAGCAGCATAGTTAACACATGCATCCAATTATTGATAATTTTATCTATATACTTATTTTGTTTTTGATCCACATGTTTAGAATCTTCTCCAACCAAAATCCTTACTTGGTTTATAATATTTTAAAACCATAATAAAATATACTAATAATAATTTATTTAATATGAATCATATGATATATAGAAATATGAGTACACTATAAGAACATATTAATTATAAATAAATAATATCAATTATGTTATATCATCAAATAATATCAACTGTATCATATTCTCAAATAACCATAACCGTATATAACCTTAACTGCTTGAACCAGAACCGTATTTAAACGTAACCGTTTAACCGTTTATTAAACGGTTATAGTTAAGGCTAAAAAGTATTTTTAACCATAATCGATGGTTAATAAACTATAACCGTGACAACCGTATAAAACATGTGTATTTGTTGTCCATCTTTCTTCTTTAAACTCCAAAACTTGACTCAAACATCAAATCAAGGTCTCGCGATGTCAATCCTTCTTTCTTAGACCCAAAAATAAAAAATTAATGAAAGAATATCAACTCATCTATAAAATCATACACAAAAATATGGTTTGTAGCTCATAAGAAATAAAAAGCACAAACGTAGATAAATAAGATAATTTATGTTTTACATCAATATTTATAGTATTTTAAACTTTTAAAAGGTTTCGAAATATAAAATTTGAACATTTTAAAAAGTTTCAATATTTATAATATTTTAAACTTTTAAAATTTAAAAATTATAATATTTAAAAACTTTTTAAAAGCTAAGAACTATTAAAAGTGTCTATATTTATAATATTTAAACTTTTAAGAATTTTAAAAATTATAATATTTTTTTGAAACTTTTTAAAATTTTAATTTGATCAAATAAAAAACCGGATCAAACCGAATAATTTTTAAACTTGGATGCTTGATAAATCAAGCTTTCCTGCTCATTCGTTGTTGGAAGCATATTAATCTTATTTATACTGGTTCTGAACCATTGTCTAAAACTTTTCTACCCGATGTGGGATATTGTGCATAGTTCTTTTATTTCCATAAATTTAAATTTTTCCTTTTTTAAAAAAATTCTGGAAATTTAAAAAAATGTTAATGAATGACATGTCAAATCCTGATAGGTTGTTTTAAAAGAATTCTTAATATATATAATTTTGAGAATTTTAAAAAATGTTAATGAGTGACATATCTTATTACGATTGGAGGTTTTAAATCATAGGTGGACAGCCTTAGAAACTTATAGCTTCTACTTTTTATTAGTATAGATTAATTAACATATGATTAGTCCATGTTTAAAATTAGACTGTAGATGAGCCCATATTTTGTTTCTAAATTCTCTTTATATTTGATTTTTCAACGTTGTAACATATATAACACTATATAAGTCCATCTTCCCATATTTATATAATTTCTAATAAGAATAAACTATATAACAACAATACCATTATATGCTTTTAATTTTTTTTCTCCAAAATTCGATGCCACAAGCGGATGTTTCTTTTATTATAACGTCTGCACGACTTTGAATTGTAACATCTGTGGTCCAAAAATTGTATTTTGAGGGTGGGTATCGACCAATACCAAGTGGTGTTAGTTGACACCATCAACTTCTCTTCAGGCCAAGTTAAAGTCAAAAAGTTCATTTTGTTGTGTTTCGAGGGTTGGAAGCTCTAAACGTCAATATATAAGGTTTATTTTTGACGTTCTTGACTTAGTTTAGTTGTTTTTTCCTTCTGCAAAAGAGAGAAAGCTTCCAGAGAGTTCAAGGAGAAGTTCTGAGCCTGTTCTTGAGAGATGTGTTCCTGTAGTTGGAAATCTGAGGTTGTGAACGTGTAAGGAGCTTGATGTGGTGATGTCGCTGGTCGTATGTGATTTATTTCTTGTAACATCCGCGAACCGGTTATTGTATTTTCGGAGTGGGTGTCGACCGACACCATGGGTGTGTCGACCGACACCACTATTTCTGGGTTCGTCTGGTTAAGTTGGTTTGGTTTAGTTATATATCTAAGCCGAGTATATAAGTGGAGAAGGGACGAATTAAGGGTTTTATGGTGTGTCTTGTCGCCGTTTACAGAGGAAAAAGAGAGAAAGGAGAGAGCTTGTGGTTTTTGAGGTTTTGCCTTGTTTTTGGTGGCTTTTGGTGAGATCTGTAGCTGTAGAAGGGAGAGTTGTTGTTGGGAACGAAGGAGAAGCTTGTGAAGGTGTTGTTTCCACCGTTTCTCAACCCAATCTTCCTGGAAAAGAGGTGAGTGCTTGACCATGGTTGATCTAAGCCTGAGATCTCTTTTGTTTGGGTTGTTCTTTGTTGCTTGTGGTGTTTTGCTTGCTTGGGGTCGTTGTTTTCGTGGTTTCCATAGGTTCCCGAGGTGTTTTGGTGAGTTTGGGACGGTTTCGAGATGATTTGAAACTGAGGATCGACGTTCGTGTTCGTGCAGTTCGCATCTGCAGAAGTAGTGTCGATCGACACCAATGTGGTGTCGGTCGACACCATGTTGTTCTAGGATCAATCGACACCGAATTAGCGTCGGTCGATACCAGTCTCATCCGAGACTTGTTTTCCTGGTTTGTGTTTGTTTGCTTGCTTAAACATGAGAGTCTCAGATGCTTGTGTGTATAACCTAGTAGATGGGAGGACAGCCTCACTAAGTATTTATGATAATACTTACGCATCTCAATTGTTGTTTGTGGTGTGCAGGTAAAGGCAAAGTGTGATAGTGGAAAAGGCGATGAGGAGGAGGATGTTCTAGATACTTGATTTATTGTGGTCTAGCTCTTGTTAGGTTGCTAGTGTTAAGTTGATAGAACATTGTAGGATGTTGGAACTTGGTTATTTCATTGTTGGTTTTGGATGATTGCATTGTTGGTTCGTGGATTGTTATTGTTGGAATTCTTTTGGTTTAATGGAATTGTTTTGTTATCCGCTGTTGTTAATTGTTGCTAGGTTGTTAGTGGGTATGGGACCACTAGTGAATTAATATTATTTATAAAAAAAACGAGAAGGGTTGTTTCATTTTGGTATCAGAGCCCTTACGGTTCTAGGTCTAGGATTCACTGTGCTTTTGATTGTGTGAATTAGTCAATTGTGTGTGGCATGAGGTCCTAGAACATCCTCTTCGAGCCTGCTTTGTGATTCCACTGTGAGTTGTGTTCTTGTGTTATTAGAATTATTTGTTTCTAAGCCTTCTGTTCTTGGTGATACAGATGGTTAGAGGTGAGGATGCTGTTGGTCGCGGGTGTGGTCGTGGTCGTCGTCGTGGACGTGGTCGTGGTCGGGGACGAGGTCAGGTTCCCGAGGCCAGTGAGAGTGTGACCCAGAGCATGGCCAGTGAGGAGGTAGCAGAGTCACAGGTTCATCCTAGTGTGTCTGGAGACCAGGCTGGTTTGGGTGACGGCAGGGTGGATGGGCCCGGTGTTTCCCTGGGTGTGAGGGTTGCAGCGGAGGGTACTCTAGGCAGGGAGGATGTCTTGATGGGCTTGCTAGCTCAGGTTTTGGAGCGGCTTCCAGCAGTAGTGCCGCCAGTGGGTGGTGGGCATGTTCCAGTAGTGCCACCAGTGGTTGGTGGGCAGGTTCAGTTGGTGCTGCCAGTGGTAGGTTGGCAGGTTCCAGCGTGCAGCCTGTGGAGGGTTTGTAGGCAGGTGTGCAGCCGGGGGCCGAGGTTGATATGATCGTGGCAAGCAAGGAGCCTGAGGCTGCAGAGCAACCGGAGGTGGAGGGAAGGATCACTCATTCAAGAGCTAAGGAGATGGCCAAGGAAGCTCATTCACTAATAGTTGACGGGTCATTCAACCTACCAAGGATCCAAGTCTTCAACATATCCACCTTGAAGACTTCACCCGGTAATGAGAACTAGGTAACTTAGGTGTGAAGTTTGTACTCTTTTTCCCATAGCTGAGTTTTGTCCCAATGGGTTTTCTCAGCATGGTTTTTAATGAGGCAAATGGATCACTACGTCGAGTTATCTAGAAATCATTACCAAAGGGGGAATAATGTACTTCTGTACTAGTTCAGCCGACTTCTGTAGTACTACAGGTCGCCTAGACGTTTTGCTGTTTTTTTCTTATTTCCTTATAACGTCTTGTTGTTTTGGTTTTGCACTTCTTGTTGTTTGGAGTGTCGAGCCCTAGGGTGTTTAAAACCCAAAGCTACGCCTCTTTTGTTCTTTAGCGAAGAATTATGTTGTAACAAGTATTGTTGATCTTTCTTCTCTCAATTTGAATTCTTGAATGCGTTCTTGATTTCTGGGTTTCTATACACTTTGTGATTCAGAATCCCTTCACTATCTTACAATCCATTTAACCACCTAAACACCTAACACCATCGAACCATTGTTTCTTCATTCGATTTTCGCACATCATCACCCAAGATCATTCGTTCATCATCATCTTCCATTCACATCGCCTATCACTCGGTTATCAGCCTTCATCAGAGTTCTAGTCCTAGGGAAATCCTATCATGTGGTATCAGAGCCAACTCTGTGCCAAAGGCTGAGCGAATTCTGAACCCTAATCTCTTGTGTTTTTGCTTAATTTCGTTTGTTTAGTTTTAGGGTTTAGTTTTTTGTGGTTCGTTTGAGTCTAGGTCGAGTGTTGTGAGTTTAGGATTTAGCTTGGTGTTGTTCGAAATTAGATTGCACTTAGGGTTTGGTATTGTTCGATTTTCTTATAGTCTTGCTCGACATTAGGTCTGCAAGTCGTGTTTTCTTGTTTAAGATTCAGAGTCTTAGAGTTTATTTTTGTTTCTCATTCAAAGAACAAGTTACTGCGAGTTTCTTCTTTGATTTGCAGGTACAATGGAGCTATCTCCAGAAGCTATGGAAGCTTTGAATCAAGCCATGTCTAAGCAAATAGCATAAGCAAACAAGTTAATGTCTACTCAGTTTCAGCAACAGATGGAGCAGCTCAGTAACAAGTTTGAGAAACAGTTCAAGGACATAGCTCACGCATCTAGTGCTTCAGAACATAGTTCTACAGAACCGCCTAGTCCTAATGAGGCCCTTCATTTAGCTAAAGGAAAGGCTCACGCGGGAACCTCTTCCAAGCATACACGGGTCAGAACAGCTAAGTTACCTACTGGGGGAAGAGAGACTTGTTTCAATCAGAGGAGAAGCACTCAGGGTACAGAAAGAGAATAACGCAGAACCGGCAGAGATCATATACGCCCACAACGAGCTGAACAAGTAGGTGGGCATCGAATATACATTGAGTCAGATAGAGAGTATTCTGAAGAAGAAGAAGCTTCAGATCATAGTCAAGAAACAATAAGGAGAAACAGAAACAGAGATCATGGCAGGGATTATGATCCTTTGAGGCAGCAGCTGCAGCACCTTAAAATTCAGTATCCTTCTTTCCATGGAACCAATGATCCAGAAACTTATCTAGACTGGGAAAGGAAGATGGAGTCCTACTATAAGGTTCAAGGTACTTTCAAGTTGAACAAGGTGAAGATAGCCATATCCGAATTCAATGGCTATGCTTTGTTGTGGTGGGAGCAGTTGGGGCTTACTAGACATCGACAGAAAGAGCCTACTATCACTACATGGGAACTGTTAGTCACGCAGATGAGAAAGAAGTTTGTGCCTACACATTATCAGAGGGAGATTCTTAACAAGCTTAGGCGTCTCATTCAAGGCACTAAGTCTGTTAGAGACTACTATCAGGAGCTGGAAACACTTATGATCATGGCTGATCTAAGGGAAAGTGAAGACATGGTTATGTCGAGATTTCTTGGGGGTTTAAACAGAGAGATTCAAGACAATGTAGAGTTGCAGGACTATGAGGATGTGCAAGAAATGGTACATAAGGCAGAGCTGATTGAATCGCAGGTCAAGAGAAAGGGAGTAAGGTCTACATTCACGCCTAACATGTCCAAGCCGAGGGAGTTCAGCAAATCCGCCCTCACCAAGGACAGCAAACCCGTGACAGCCACAGTCAAAGAGGAGGTTAAAATCGACTTCAAGCCCAAGAGTAGTACCTCTACAAGTCATATTAGGTGTTTCAAATGCCAAGGAATGGGGCATTATTCCAGAGACTGTCCAAACAAGAAGATGTTTCTTCTTCAAGAAGGAGGAGAGATTGTGCCAGTAGACAGTTCAGAGAGTGAATCAGAGTCTGAACTCTGTGAAGAAGGAGAATCCGCAGTCATGGGAGAGATGTTAGTAGCACGCAGAGCTTTAAGTGTTCAGATGCATCCAGATGATAGAGGTCAGCGTGAGAACCTATTTCACACCAGGTGTATGATTCAAGACAAGGTCTGCACCTTGATCGTAGATGGTGGTAGCTGTACTAATGCAGCTAGTGAAGAGATGGTACATAAGCTTAATCTCAAAACCACTTCACATCCAAGGCCTTATCAGCTACAATGGTTGAACAACAAGGGAGCTTTGACAGTCACGCTGCAGGTGATGGTGAAACTAGCGATTGGGAAGTATGAGGATGAGCTACTTTGTGATGTTATTCCAATGAAGTCAAGTCATATCCTTTTGGGAAGACCATGGCAGTTCGACAGAAGAGTGTTCCATGATGGTTACACCAACAAGCAAACGTTTGAGTTCAAAGGACGCAAGGTCACTCTTCTACCGCTTACACCCAGTGAAATCTACAAGGACCAGCTTCACATGAACCGCAAGGATACAGAGAAAGTGTCTCACAGCCTGTACATCAATCACAGCGAGTTCAACAAGCTATTTGATCCAGAGATGACCACATTCATGTTTGTGTACTAGGAAACACTCACCAGTACTAAGTCAGCAGGAGAGCTTCCATGCGAGATGATAGAGATTATGGAGGAGTACAAAGATGTGTTTCCAGAAGAGATACCTCCAGGCTTGCCTCCAATACGTGGGATAGAGCATCAGATTGATTTGGTACCAGGTTCAGCTCTACCGAACAGACCAGCTTACAGAACTAATCCAATAGAAACTAAAGAGCTTCAGAAGCAAGTAGAAGAGCTGATGAGTAAGGGACATATCCGAGAGAGTCTCAGTCCATGTGCAGTACCAGTATTGCTTGTACCAAAGAAAGATGGTTCATGGAGGATGTGTGTTGACTGCAGAGCTATTAACAATATCTCCGTGAAGTACAGACACCCAATTCCGAGAGTAGATGACATGTTGGATGAGTTATGTGGATTAACAGTCTTCTCAAAGATAGATTTGAAGAGTGGGTATCATCAGATCAGAATGAAGGAAGGAGATGAATGGAAAACAGCTTTCAAGACCAAGCAAGGGCTCTACGAATGGCTATTCATGCCGTTTGGTCTCACCAATGCTCCTAGCACCTTCATGCGATTAATGAATCATGCTCTCAGACCTTTCATAGGCATCTTCGTGGTTGTGTACTTCGACGACATACTCATCTACATTTAAGGTTTAGAAGAACACTTAGAAAACATCCGCCAAGTTCTAAATGTTCTTCGTTCTCAATCCCTCTTTGCTAATTTTTCTAAATGTTCATTCTGTACTACTGAGGTTGTTTTTCTAGGCTTTGTTGTCAGTGCAGAAGGAGTTAGAGTGGACGATGAGAAGGTTAAGGCTATCAAGGAGTGGCCAACACCCAAAAACGTGGCAGAAGTCAAGAGCTTTCATGGACTAGCAGGGTTCTACAGGCGATTTGTGCAAGACTTCAGTACTATTGCAGCGCCACTTACAGAAGTTGTCAAGAAGGATGTAGGATTCAGATGGGAGGAAGCACAAGAGAAGGCATTTTCAACCTTAAAAGAGAAGCTTATCTCTGCCCCTATTCTCTTACTTCCTGATTTTATGAAAACTTTTGAGATTGAATGTGATGCTTCCGGAGTGGGTATAGGTGATGTTTTGATGCGGGATAGGAAGCCAGTAGCTTACTTCAGTGAGAAGCTAGGAGGATCGACATTGAACTATCCTACATATGACAAGGAGCTGTATGCCTTAGTTCGGGCTCTTCAAACATGGCAGCATTACCTGTGGCCCAAGGAGTTCGTTATTCACACTGATCACGAGTCCCTGAAGCATCTCAAAGGACAAACCGAAGTGGTGAACAGGACGCTATCTACACTCCTCAGGACCTTAGTGAGAAGCAATCTCAAATCATGGGAAGAATGTCTTCCACATGTGGAGTTCGCATACAATCACGCTAAGCATTCTGCTACCCTATTTTCTCCTTTTGAAATTGTCTATGGTTTTAATCCACAATCACCTCTAGACTTGATTCCTTTACCTTTAAGTGTGAAGTGTAGCTTTGATGGCAAAGAAAAGGCTGAACAGGTGAGGAGGATACATGCTAAAGCTAAGGAGGACATAGAGAAAAGGACCAACCAATATGAGAAGCATGCAAACAAGGGTAGAAGGAGACTTAGTGTGGATTCACTTACGCAAGGAAAGGTTCCCAGAAGAGAGGAAGAGCAAGCTTCTACCACGAGCTGATGGTCCATTTGAAGTCATCAGGAGGATCAATGATAATGCATATCAAATTGATCTTCAAGGTAAGTATACCATATCACCTACATTCAATATTTCTGACTTGCTCCCTTACTATGCAGATTCCGATTTGAGGACAAATTCTTTTGAAGAGGGGGAGGATGATATGATCGTGGCAAGCAAGGAGCCAGAGGCTGCAGAGCAACTGGAGGTGGTGGGAAGGATCACTCGTTCAAGAGCTAAGAAGATGGCCAAGGAAGCTCATTCACTCATAGTTGACGGGTCATTCAACCTACCAAGGATCCAAGTCTTCAACATATCCACCTTGAAGACTTCACCCGGTAATGAGGACTAGGTAACTTAGGTGTGAAGTTTGTACTCTTTTTCCCATAGCTGAGTTTTGTCCCAATGGGTTTTCTCAGCATGGTTTTTAATGAGGCAAATGGATCACTACATCGAGTTATCTAGAAATCATTACCAAAGGGGGAATAATGTACTTCTGTACTAGTTCAGCCGACTTATGTACTACTACAGGTCGCCTAGACGTTTTGCTGTTTTTTTCTTATTTCCTTAAAACGTCTTGTTGTTTTGGTTTTGCACTTCTTGTTGTTTGGAGTGTCGAGCCCTAGGGTGTTTAAAACCCAATGCTACGCCTCTTTTGTTCTTTAGCGAAGAATTATGTTGTAACAAGTATTGTTGATCTTTCTTCTCTCAATTTGAATTCTTGAATGCGTTCTTGATTTCTGGGTTTCTATACACTTTGTGATTCAGAATCCCTTCACTATCTTACAATCCATTTAACCACCTAAACACCTAACACCATCGAACCATTGTTTCTTCATTCGATTTTCGCACATCATCACCCAAGATCATTCGTTCATCATCATCTTCCATTCACATCGCCTATCACTCGGTTATCAGCCTTCATCAGAGTTCTAGTCCTAGGGAAATCCTATCAGAGGTAGTGGACGCTCAGTATGTGCAGATGATGGTGCAGCTGCATCGAGTGGGAGCATGCTCTTTCTCGGGAGGTACGGATCTGAGTGTAGCGGATGAGTGGAGAGAGCGGATGGATGATCTTTTCCAGTCGCTTCGGTGTCCCGACCAGTTTAGGGTGGATTTGGCAGTAAACTACTTGTCAGGTGATGCACGTGTGTGGTGGAGGTCGGTGACAGCACGGAGGGTGCAGCGGGATATGACTTGGGGGGATTATGTGAGGGATTTTAACTCCAAGTATTTTCCACAGGAGGCTCTTGATCGCATGGAGGCAAGGTTTTTGGGGTTGACTGAGGGGGACCGTACAGTGCGGGAGCTGGATACAGAGTTCAGTTGGCTGGTGGGGTATGCAGGCCGGGCATTGGAGCCAGAGATGGCTCAGGTGCAGAGGTTTTTGTTGGCACTGCGGGATGATCTGAGTACTCGGTGTAAAGTGAGGAGCTATGCTACGAGAGCGGAGCTGGTTGAGGTTACAGCTGGGATAGAGGACGGCTTGAGGTCACAGGTGGTTGTGGTCAGTCCTTCGGTGCAGCCACAACGGTCCCAGCCGCATTCTGTTCCTAGCAAGGGCGGAAAGCCTGCGCATGGGCAGAAGCGGAAGTTTGATGATATGCAGAGATCGAGGTACGGTGGTGCGAGATGTTTTGGGTGTGGTAGCAGGGACCACAAGGTGACCAACTGTCTGCAGAGAGGTGAGCAGCGGGCAGTGATGGAGCAGTGGGCGGTGACAGAGCCACGGACAGATACCCGAGTGTGTTACTATTGCAGGGAGACGGGGCATATTAAGCCTCGTTGTACCAAGTTGCAGCAGATGGCAGTAGCAGCGGTGCAGGCTGGAGGTCAGCCAGGAGTGCAGCGGGGTGTGCAGCCGGTGGGTTGGATCAAGCAGACGTCGCGGGTGTACTCGACTGCGGAGACCGGTGGCACAAGTGCAGGAGCAATCACAGGTATAACTTCTGAGATTCGAACTTGGTCAATTCAATAGTTCAGATTATGTTTGTTTTTGCCTGTGATTGAATGCTAGGTTCTCAACACATGAGGTTTAAGTCCCATGTTATGTTTGATTCAGGAGCTTTTCATAGCTTCATCACTCCGAAGTGTGCAGAGATTGCGGAAATCAGAGGGGACTCCGGTGAGCGTACAGGAGTTGTCAGAGTTGTGGAAGGCAATATCCTGAGAGTTATTGGACGAGCTAGAGGAGTTGATATTCAGATCGCAGGGGAGTCATAGCCAGCGGATTTGCTTATCAGTCCAGTGGAGTTGTATGATGTGATTCTCGGGATGGATTGGTTGCATCGGCATATGGTGCATTTGGATTGCTATCGCGGTAGAGTGGAGTTTGAGCGTCCAGGAGGGAAGTTGGTTTTTCAGGGTATTAGACCGACTTCGGGGAGTCTCGTGATCTCGGCTGTGCAGGCTGGGAAGATGATCGAGAAGGGGCGTAAGGCCTATTTGGTTACAATTTCTATGCCGGAGTCAGTGGGGCAGTCTTCTATTGGAGGTATTCGGGTTGTGGAGGTGTTTGAGGATGTGTTCCAGTCGTTGCAGGGGTTACCACCATCTCTGTCTGATCCCTTCACAATAGAGTTGGAACCGGGGACAACGTCGTTGTCTAAGGCGCCCTACAGGATGGCTCCAGCAGAGATGGCAGAGCTGAAGAAGCAGCTGGAGGATTTGTTGGGTAAGGGTTTTATCCGTCCTAGTTGTTCACCGTGGGGAACACCGGTGTTGTTTGTTAAGAAGAAGGACGGAAGTTTCCGGTTGTGTATCAACTATCGGGGTTTGAACCGAGTCACTGTGAAGAACAAGTACCCTCTCCCGAGGATTGATGAGTTGCTGGACCAGTTGAGGGGTGCTACTTGGTTCTCCAAGATCGACTTAGCATCAGGTTATCATCAGATTCCAATACATGAGGCAGATCTGAGGAAGACTGCCTTCAGGCCGAGATACGGACATTATGAGTTTGTGGTGATGCGTGTTCCGGGAGTTTCTGGACGTGTCAGTCATCATTTTCATCGACGACATCCTGGTCTATTCCAAGAGTCCTGAGGAGCATGCAGTACATCTGAGAGCAGTTCTGGAGAAGCTGCGGGAGCAGAAGTTGTTTGCTAAGCTGAGTAAGTGCAGTTTCTGGCAGCGTGAGATGGGGTTCTTAGGCCACATTGTTTCTGCAGAGGGAGTTTCGGTGCATCCCGAAGATATTCACACTCCAAGGCCGCAGAGTGCCACTGAGATCCGGAGTTTTCTGGGGTTAGCGGGTTACTACAGGAGGTTTGTTTGGGGTTTTGCGAGTATGGCTCAGCTGATGACTAAGCTTACAGGGAAGGAGGTCCCATTTGTGTGGTCACCGGAGTGTGAGGAGAGTTTTGCAAGCCTCAATCAGATGTTGACTACCACGCCGGTGTTAGCACTTACGTTGTGTATACAGATGCTTCTGGAGTGGGGTTGGGTTGTGTGCTTATGCAGCAGGGGAAGGTTATAGCCTACGCTTTGCGGCAGTTGCAGAAGCATGAAGCTAATTATCCTACTCATGATTTGGAGATGGCAGCAGTGATTTTTGCTCTGAAGATTTGGAGGTCTTATCTGTATGGCGGGAAGGTACATGTATTTACAGATCACAAGAGTTTGAAGTACATTTTTACTCAGCCTAAGCTGATTTTGAGACAGAGGTGTTGGATGGAGTTAGTAGCGGATTATGATCTGGACATAGCTTACCATCCTGGTAAAGCTAACCTAGTTGCAGATGCCTTGAGTCGGAAGCGGGCGGCTTTAGCTCAGGAGCAGGATATGGAGGCGTTGGTAGGTGAGATTAGTGCATGGAGATTGTGTGCTATCTCACAAGAACCTTTGGGTCTGGAGGAAGCTGATCGAGCGGATTTGTTGAGCAGAGTGCGATTAGCTCAGGAGAGCGATGAGGGGCTTGTGAATGCCTCTAAGGCTGCGGGTTCGGAGTATCAGGTCTCTACTAATGGTACTATCCTTCTGCATGGGCAGGTTTTTGTGCCCAAGGGTGAGGATTTGAAGCAGGAGATACTGAGAGAGGCTCATTCAAGCAAGTTCTCTATTCATCCAGGGGCGACCAAGATGTACCGTGACCTCAAGCAGTATTATCACTAGGTCGGGATGAAGAAGGACGTAGCCGACTGGGTGGCGAAGTGTGACACTTGCCAGCTAGTGAAGGCGGAGCATCAGGTTCCTAGTGGATTATTACAGAGTTTGCCCATTCCAGAGTGGAAGTGGGATATGATCACGATGGACTTCGTGGTGGGATTGCCTGTGTCGAGGACGTTTGATGCGATTTGGGTCATTGTGTACCATTTGACTAAGTCTGCGCATTTTCTGGCCATAAAAAAAACTGATGGAGCAGCGGTTTTGGCCAAGAAGTACGTGAGGGAGATAGTCAGATTGCATGGTGTGCCTGCTAGTATTGTGTCTCATAGAGATTCCAAGTTCACCTCGGTGTTCTGGAAGGCGTTTCAGGCAGAGATGGACACGAAGGTGCATATGAGTACAGCCTACCATCCTCCGACGGACGGTCAGTCGGAGAGGACGATCCAGATTTTGGAGGATTTACTGAGGGTGTGCGTGTTGGATTGGGATGGTCATTGGGCAGATCATTTGAGCTTGGTGGAGTTTTCTTACAACAACAGCTACCAGGGGAGTATTGGGATGGCCCCTTATGAGGCATTGTATGGGAGGCCGTGTCGTACACTGTTATGCTGGATTCAGGTGGGGGAGAGGAGCATTTATGGTGCGGATTTTGTTCAGGAGACCTCGGAGAAGATTCGGGTTCTGCAGCTGAATATGAAGGAGGCTCGGGATCGGCAGAAGAGCTATGCTGATAAGAGGAGGAAGGATCTTGAGTTTCAGGTTGGTGATAGAGTGTACCTCAAGATGGCCATGTTGCGGGGTCCGAATAGGTCACTGATAGAGACCAAGCTGAATCAGAGGTACATGGATCCGTTCAGAGTAGTTGATCGGGTGGGACCAGTGGCATACCGGCTGGAGTTGCCTGAGGTTATGTGTGCGTTCCACAAGGTATTTCATGTGTCGATGCTGAGGAAGTGTCTTCACGAGGGTGATCGGTTGTTGGCTAAGATTCTTGAGGATCTTCAGCCCAACATGACTTTGGAGGCAAGACCGTTGAGGGTGCTCGGGAGGAGAGTCAAGGAACTTCGGAAGAAGAAGATTCATTTGATGAGAGTCCTGTGGGACTGTGATGGAGTAGATGAGCAGATTTGGGAGCCCGAGGCGAGGATAAAGACAAGGTTTAAGAAGTGGTTTGAGAAGCAGGCCGCGACTTGAGCTTGTCTAGCCGGGACCAAGTTGTAGTCCGTGGCTGGAGCGGGTACGGAGTATTCCAGCCCATCTCTCTTGATACTTGGTTGCTTAGGGGTGGTTGGTTGTGCGAGTAAGTACCAAGATGAGGTGGTGCTCGGGATGCGGGTTGATGGCTTGGATTGTTGTATCTTATTTTCTTATGTATTTTTCGTTGAAGTTGTAACGATTATGACATTGTTTTTGAGATTAATAAGATGAGTATTTTTCATTATGTTTGACTATTGTTATCATGGGAAAAGGAGAAATAGCTTGGGTATCTATTTTTGGAAAGTTTCTATAAATAGAATGTTTCCACAAAAAGGAGGTTTCCGGAGTTAGAAAGTTTCTAAATGGGAGATTTTTGTGGAAAGTGTTGAGGTAGATCTAGTCGGGAGATACTCGATGGCATCAGATTTGTTTTGCTCAAGGCCGTGTGGGCCCAACTCGTGTGATACTGATAGCTCGATGGACTTTGTGGCCAGAGAGTGGGAGTGGTATGTTGCTTCGGATGATGATCCGAGAGTGCGCTTTAGGGTGACGACCCAAGAGCGGGATATTTGAGACTCCCTGGATACCGTAGCTGTGAGCCACGGCTCGACAGTGAGCCGGTATGTCTCGAGGGTTGCGACCCGAGAGCGGGGGGAGTGTGTGTGTGAGTGACTTCCTGGATGCCGTAGCTTAAGGCTGTGGGCCTGATAGCGAGCCAGCATGATTCGTTGGTTGCGACCACAGACGGGGGAAGCACTGAGTTGTGAGCAAATAGGGTCTTTGATGTGAGTATATTGGCTAGAGGGAGACCTCATGGTTCAGTCGGAGGTGTGCGGACTGTTGCGACAGTGCCCAGAAACCTTGGCTAACGGTGTTCAGTCCAGTCGGAGGACGTGCGGACCGTGTTGACGGTGGCACGGAGGTCCTTGACGGATGGACGGTGCTGCGGGATTCGAGGACGAATCCTTATTGGTGGGGGAGAATTGTAACATCCGCGAACTGGTTATTGTATTTTCGGAGTGGGTGTCGACCGACACCAGGGGTGTGTCGATCGACACCACTATTTCAGGGTTCGTCGGGTTTGTTTTTAGTTCGCGATTTTGGTTTGGTTGGTTTGGTTTAGTTATCTAAACCGAGTATATAAGTGGAGAAGCGACGAATTAAGGGTTTTATGGTGTGTCTTGTCGCCGTTTACAGAGGAAAGAGAGAGAAAGGAGAGAACTTGTGGTTTTTGAGGTTTTGGCTTGTTTTTGGTGGCTTTTGGTGAGATCTGTAGCTGTAGAAGGGAGAGCTGTTGTTGAGAATGAAGGAGAAGCTTGTGAAGGGGTTGTTTCCACCGTTTCTCAACCCAATCTTCCTGCAAAAGAGGTGAGTGCTTGACCATGGTTGATCTAAGCCTGAGATCTCTTTTGTTTGAGTTGTTCTTTGTTGCTTGTGGTGTTTTGCTTGCTTGGGTTTGTTGTTTTTGTGGTTTCCATAGGTTCCCGAGGTGTTTGGGTGAGTTTGGGACGGTTTCGAGATGATTTGAAACGGAGGATCGACATTCGATTCGTGCAGTTCGCGTCTGCAGAAGAAGTGTTGATCGACACCATGTTGTTCTAAGATCAATCGACACCGAATTAGCGTCGGTCGACACCAGTCTCATCCGAGACTTGTTTTCTTGGTTTGTGTTTGTTTGCTTGCTTAAACATGAGAGTCTCAGATGCTTGTGTGTATAACCTAGTAGATGGGAGGACAGCCTCACTAAGTATTTATGATAATACTTACGCATCTCAATTGTTGTTTGTGGTGTGCAGGTAAAGGCAAATTGTGATCGTGGAATCAAGGCGATGAGGAGGAAGATGTTCTAGAGACTTGATTGATTGTGGTCTAGCTCTTGTTAGGTTGCTAGTGTTAAGTTGATAGAACATTGTAGGATGTTGGAACTTGGTTATTTCATTGTTGGTTTTGGATGATTGCATTGTTGGTTCATGGATTGTTATTGTTGGAATTCTTTTGGTTTTATGGAATTATTTTGTTATCCGCTGTTGTTAATTGTTGCTAGGTTGTTAGTGGGTATGGGACCACTAGTGAATTAATATTATTTATAAAAAAACGAGAAGGGTTGTTTCATTTTGGTATCAGAGCCCTTACGGTTCTAGGTCTAGGATTCACTGTGCTTTTGATTGTGTGAATTAGTCAATTGTGTGTGGCATGAGGTCCTAGAACATCCTCTTCGAGCCTGCTTTGTGATTCCACGGTGAGTTGTGTTCTTGTGTTATTAGAATTATTTGTTTCTAAGCCTTCTGTTCTTGGTGATACAGATGGTTAGAGGTGAGGATGCTGTTGGTCGCGGGCGTGGTCGTGGTCGTCGTCGTGGACGTGGTCGTGGTCGGGGACGAGGTCAGGTTCCCGAGGCCAGTGAGAGTGTGAACCAGAGCATGGCCAGTGAGGAGGTAGCAGAGTCACAGGGGATTTATAATGCATCAGGGGATTTAAGAACAAATCTAAAACGTATATTTTTAATTAAGAGCCTATGAGTTTAGCCGCTTGACAAAAGTGACATGTCAGACCAGTATATTTATATATATATATATATATATATATATATATATATATATATATTACTAGATTAGAACCCGTTCGATGTGCTGGTTTAGAGTTTTTAAAATAAAATAAAACTTAACAAAGAATATAAAGTAAATATTTTTAGTAATTAAAAACTGTCTATAAAAGTAAATAAATACACCGAGGTGTCCGATGTGATATTTGGTATAAAAGGTGCGACTCTACGGTTGAGACTATTAATCATGTTTTCTTTGAAACCCTCGCTCGTGTGAAGTTTGGGATTTATCTCCGACTTCGGTCTCATCATGGAGTTTTCCATATGAGTTGGTGTACTCGAATTTAGATTTTGTTTTCTGGAGGGGTGTCTCTCAATAGGGTGATCCTGATCAACTTCTTCAATTACCATGGATTTTATGGACAATTTGAAAGACCATAAATAAAAAAAAGTTTTTCAAAGTTTAGAGATCGAGACGAATGATAGTTTTCCTAGGCGATAAGTTAGTCTAGGAAGAGGCGCTCTCTTACCTGATATGATTACTAAGGATTTGGGCGATAAGTTAGCCTAGGAAGAGGCGCTCTCTTTTACGGCGGTCATATCAGCTCCATCTCCATTTTTGGATGTCTAGGTTTCTTCACCTAGTTGTCAGATTGATGGTTCTTGGAAAGCAACCAATGTACATTCAGGATTGGGCTGGTGGTGTTGCGTTGGTGAGGAGTGAATCTTGTTATTGGGGGCCAAGTGTCTAAGACGGATCCCCTCCCCCTATATTTGGAGTTAAAAGCGTTGTTGTGGACCATGGAGTGAATACGTGGTGCAGGGATCGCTTGTCAACATTTCGAGACTGATTGTGCTGAGTTACTCACTACGGTGCAGTCCCCTGAAGATTGGTCGTCCTTCTCCAACCTGCTCGATGAGTTTAACTCGCTGGAGTCCTTCCCACTATTCTTCATCTCTTGGATACCACGTGCGTCTAATTCAAATGCAGATTGTCTTGCCTGTATTTCGTGTTCTCTTATCTCTGAAGTTTTTTTTTGTAATCTTCTTTCTTCCAGTTTGGGCAACTAACCAAATAATTTTATTTCAATTTATTGTTTGGTTAAAAAAAAATTAAATAGATACACAATCATTAATTACTGTTTCTAAAAAAATGTAAATACTCACAGTTAAAGAAAATAGTTGTAGATTAGTTAAAAGTTATTAAAATAAAATAAAATTTAACAAAGAATATATATTTAATTGTTGTCAAAATATATATATTTATATATACTTAATTCTTTTCGTAAGTAAAAACAATGTATAAAAGTAAAGAGATAAACTTTAGTTATAGAAAATATACATTATTTTTTTCGCTATAATACACTAATGTGTATCCATTTACAAATCTACTATCTACATTACCACTAAAAGTGTATTTGTACACACAAATATATTTTACTGTTAAAATATAATCTTTAGTCTTTACTACTACGAGCAAATTGTCTTTATGAACACATTAAATAACCTATTATATGTCTCTTAACTTTAACAATTTTATAGTTACAAAAACACATATGTTAATCTTACATACACATACCTTATATATTACAATAGCAATCTTTGGAATAAATTATTTGATTGGTGAAAAAAATATGAGACGATCTATTTTTATTTTATTTTATTTTACTTCCACAATCTTTTTTTATGTAAAGGTGAGTATTTACAATTTTTTAGAAACAGTAATTAATTGTATAATTTTCACAATCATTTTTTTATCTTATATAAAAAGTAATCCTATTTCTTGTAAAATTAGCTACTTAAAATTAAAATAACAATATTATAATTTTGAATTTTATGATACATATATATATATATATAATTTTCTTATAGTGATCTTTTATAAATTTTAAAGCTGTTTAAAATTTATAATTTTCTTATAATTTCCTTTTTATTTTTTTAAACCTGTTAAAAACAAAACTTTTGTTTTACATTTGGAAGTTTACAAAGATTTTTTTTCTTTTAAAGATTTTAAATAAAATTAGGTTTTCTTTTCTCTATTTTACTGTTTTATAAAAAAAATTTATGGTAGGTTTTAAATTTTTACATTTTTATTTTTTAAAGTTTAATAAATTTAGAATTGACATGTGTCAATATCTGAATGATATAATTGACACATGTCACGATCTTGTTATGAGTAACTTTGATATCAAACTTTATATAATAATATTATGTATAGTATCAAAGAAAATTGCTAATACGGAAAATATATGAAATTATGAATATATATATATGATCCACTTGATATTTAAAACTAAATTATCTTTAATCAAATTTTAATAAAGCTGCCGGTTTAAAAAGTATAAGGTCCTATTCGTTTCACCATTTGTGTGATTCATTCAAAAGCTTCATCCAAATCCAAATGATTCATTTGAATGTCAAATGACTCAAAAAAAAAAATGGTTCATTTGGATGATGCATCTGAATAGAAATGTGTTTGTTTGGTTATTTTACATTCTCATCTAAATGGATTTGATTAGAATAATAACTAAAATACCCATGTTTTGATCTAAAATTTTTTACTATTAATCTTAACCATATTAATTTTAAATATTGATCTAAAATATATATACATAAATTTTCATTCAAAACCAAACAAAAACTCTAGAAATTCCAATATAAATTATTTATAACAATTTTTTATAAGATATAAAACATGTTATGCCAGTGTAAATTATTTGTAAATTATATATAACAATTTTTTATAAGTTTGTACAATAAATACTTGTGATTGCGGAGAGAGAAACACAATAAAGTTAGGAAAGAAGCTGAACTGCTCAAGAACATGATTGAAGCAGAGGAATCACTTTTGGCTTGGAATGGGAAAGAATCTGTGTAATCATCCAACTTCTAAATATTTCATGCAAAACCAATGAACATATTCAGAGTTACTAAGCGACTGCAAAAATCAGAACCAAAATAAAAAATGAGACTGCAGAAACCATAGTAGGACTGTTCTTAATCCTGAATCTCACTAAAGCCGAGCAAGAGGTAACTATAACAAACGATAACACTCTCTTGTTCTTGTTCTGAAATCATTCCACTTAACCCACAATCCGAAATCCTAACTCTTTTACAAATACACATCGATAGAGACAACTTCAAGCATCTATGTCAGTTATGTATCTCAACCAGGATAAGACATCACCCTCTTTGTTTAGTGTTTATAAACATAACCATTTAACCCAAATTTCATCATATGTGACAACTAAATTGCAGATGAGAAACCCATAGAGAATATACATGTAATTATACAACAGCCAAGCCAACTACCTAAACCCTCATTCTTAACAAAGAAAAACTAGCGAGAGAGAGATAGAAAACAAACCACCTTTGTAGATTACACAATGATACTCAACTCACTGATGTATTCACTACATAAACTAGTAATAGCAGTACAAATACTTCTAATTATTCAAATCCACCAGCTGAAATCAAAGGAATCGATGCAAAATCAAAAATAAAGTATAGCAAAGAACAAAATTGTCACAGAGGGATGTAAATAAACACAAACCCATGTCTGAAAACATTCACAAGATCAAGCCAAATTCAAAACATTCACAAGATCAAGCCAAGTTCATTGAAGAATTTCATCAAACATGTGGTTTGCATCAACAACTACAAGCTCTAGACTCATCAAACATGTGGTTTGCATCAACAACTACAAGCTGTAGACCTAAAACACTTCTCATCATTCAAACATGAACTCATTTCAAACTCTGAAGCAGTATCACCTAAATCATAATTCTCTACTCAAAGAGAGAACAAAACAAATTTGGACAAACCCGCCAGCTGAAATCAAAGGAAGCAGATGCAAAATCAAAAATTAAGTGTAGCAAACAACAAAATTTTACACAGAGTTCGATCAAACACCAACCAAATCAGAGAGATCAGAGCTGTTAGAGAGAACTTACCAAAACGATGAAGCGATGAGAGATGAACGAGAGAGACAATGAAACGATGAAGCGATGAGAGATTCTGAGAGAACAAAGCTTCATTGAAGCTGAGAGAGAGAAAAGAGCTCAGCTCTTGAGAGAGCTCTTCGTCGAAGCCGAAGAAGAAGAAGAAGAAATATCTAAATAGGATTTTTTTGAGCTAGATTTTTAATATTTTTTGGATGAGTTTTTTAAAAAATCATTCAACTGATTCATCTAACTAGTCTGTTAATTTGGCATACAAACATCATTTTTCATCTTCACTTAGATGATTCATCTGAATGAAGAAACCAAAAGCACCTAAGTAGGTTGTAAGTTTGTAACTAGATATGTTCTATCATGGAAGTAATTGTTCTTCAGGTATCAAATACATTAGAAATATTAGATGGTTGAAAATTATTAATAGTAACTAATCATGATCTACGGTATATCAAGAACAAATTTTTATTTAATACAATTTTAATTATATCAGTTTAGTACGATATATCTTATATTAGTATTGTTAAAAATAATAAATGGATTTAATTCATATTAAATAACAAATTAGAAATATTTTAAATTCTTTTAGTAATATCGATTCAAATTAGTTCTGTCTATGTATTTAAAAAAATTAAATATGTTTTAAGTATTTATAATTTTAATCTTTATTAAGCTTAGATATATCAATCACAATTTTTAAAACTGTTTAAATATTTAAAATTTACTATATATATGATAAAATTAAACTGTTCAACTGAACTAACCATATACAAATTTAAAATTTAAAATACTTAAACTTTATTTTAAAATTGATTCATTAGAACCAAAATAATACAAAAAAAAAATTATACTCTCAAAACTATATGTTTAGCTTAATGAATCCGACTTCTACTGTTTTGGCTGAGCCTCTATATATATAGCTTAGAAGGAAAACTGTCATAATTATCTTTACCATTTTAATTTTTTTTTAAAATAGAAATTTTCTTTAAACGAATATTCATAATATATTATAATATTTATCTTCTATTTTTTTAAGAGAGATTTTGCATAAATATATTAGATTTCCGATTTTGTAAAATAAATTTCGTTTTTTTTTCATTTAAAAAAAAAAAAACTTAGAAAAAGAGCAAAAATGTCCAGAATTGATTTTCAATAATGGCAAAATAATAATCTTAAGTCTGAGGATGAATGTGGTGCGTTTCTGCAATCTAAATAGACAAGAAAAGCTTGTCCGAAAATATTTTAAGAGCAATTTTCATTAAAAGCAAGAGAGGTCAATTTTTGTGAGATCGAATGTAAACTCTTTCAACTACTCCTTTAATATATTAGATATATTAGATAGGAGATGTCAAACAAGTATATATTTATATGTAAACAAATTATATTTTATTACTAAAAAATACTTCTACATGTGAAACGTAATGCATCTTTGTTTAAAAATAAAGGCCCTAAATATACGGCAGGATGGAAAGAGTATCTCTGTTTTTGCAACCCCTTATCATTTAATTACTAGATTCGGACCCGCACATTTTAAAAACTAAATTTACTAACACATTTATAATTTATTACGTACATGCGGATTATGTTTGTAAACATATTTTTAATAAATGTTATTAACATTCATCATCCAAACTTTTTTTGTATCAGTTTAGTATTTGATTTATTTTTAATTCGGTTTAGAAAAAAAAAATGATCAAATTTGTTTTTGTTATCAGTAGAAACAATTATATTAAAAAAATAGTAACAGAAAGATGGTATGTCTAATTTAGGACATAAAATCCATCATGTCCTGTATATGTCTCATAACTATGGTTGATTTTTTTTTTTATCTATTATAGAACATAGTTTAATGTTTTTTCTTTTTCTTTTGAATATTTTTTTGACATTTTTGTATTAGATAAATTGAAAAATATGTTACATAATATATTGGAAGCATTAATTTATTTTAATTCTAACATGATCCTGGATTTTGATTTTTGAAAATTTTTAATCTCATCTTATTCCTCCTTCCATCCCGTTTCCGTCCCATTATTCTTTTCTTATTTCCTCAAAATCATGTTCCTACATATTTAGCACACAAACACGTAATAGTTTGATTCAAAACAAAATAAAGTATTTGATGAAGAAAAATAATTTCTTTGAAACATTCAGTTAATAGAATCACACATACATGCCGTGTCAGTTAACATTCTTTTATCTCTTGTTTTGTACATGCTTATGCTAGATAAGCTGAAGAAAAAAAAACATATTTAAAATACTGTTGTTTTACTTTAGTTGTAACATGTTTTCGGATCCGCACATTTATGCATTGATAAAATGATAAGTTATAAGTAGTTTCAAACGTATGTATATCTTAATTCAGTATCCATGATTTAAACATACTGTATATATGTAATACATATGTTTGAAATCATAATATAAAATCATAAATATTGTTTAAAGATATCTCATAATATATAACCAAATTATATTTTAATACATATATACAATTTTGTATTTAATTGCTCGATTTTAATAGATACCGATTTAAATTATTTCTATAAACATTTAGATGATTTTGTATATTAGGTAACATCATATTTTCTTGTTTCCGGATATATCTCAAAATATAAAATCAAATTAAATAAGTTTACATATACACAATTTCAAAATTAATTGTCCAAATTAAACATATACATAAATATCAAAATTATTGTTTCCTTAAATTGTTTACGTAAAACTACTTACCTTTTTTGAATTTTATTGCAGATGCTTGTTTCGATTCTGTTTGGATACGGGAGTATGAAAAACAGCTCTGAACAGTTAATACATGATCCGAACAGAATTAATCCAGGACATATATGATTCGTGCATTTTTATTATCAAATTTACTTTAATGTCCTTTTTGTATTGTATGCTTTTTAATTTATTCAGGGTCATTTTATGTCATATATTTCAGAATTCATTTTGCCTTGTAAATAATGCTTCTCTTTTAATAGTATAGATGTTGTTCGTATGCGATGTTACGCTTTTTTTTTTTTTGTCCTTCTTAATGATAAATTGAAATAATTCGTCAGACTGAAGTTGACAACAAAAAAAAAACAAAAACAAAAGAAGAGATGTTGAAAATGATTGAATATACAGAAAATGAAAGGAAAATCAAATTGAGCTTTAACTAACTCCACAAGTCTCTTGCGCCATTACAGCTGCCCAACACAATATGCTGATAGAAAGAAGTTTTTTAAGATATATATTTTTTTTTTTTGTTAAAAGGCATAAGTTTTTTAAGATTTCAAATCATATTTCTCTATATGTTAATTATTTCTTTGGGTATAAAACACTCTGTCGGTGCTACGATCATTATCATACTTACCTTATGCAGTTTATGTTTTCTTTGTACCAGATCTAATAGTGCCGTATTTTGAATTCATTTTAAGGCGATATACATTTGTTCTATTGTATTTTGTGGATGAATCATCAATGAACAAATATAAAAAACTAGAATTTTATTCAAGCGAAAAATTGCAACTATATAGGGATATGTTTCATTTAGTTCGGTTTGCTCCATATGTTAATTTTAAAATGGTCATTTCGTTGAAATGTTTTGTGTATATGATATATATATATATAAGACAAAAGTCAATCATGTTATTTTCAGTTGGAAACAAAAGATATTTCACATAAATAAGTATTCAATCTAAGAAAAAACAATTTCAAATTGGTAGATTATCTTAATAAATGTGAGGAGTATAGAAACCTGTTGAATAGAACACAATAAAATAAGTAACAAGTTGTGTTCGTTTTGATCTGTATTATTGGACGAGGACAAAAAAAAAAAATGTGATGAGGTTCATACAATATTAGGGGTCTCCAAATTTATATATAAAAGAACAAACAAAAAAAGTCGCGGCCTTTCCAAACACCAAGCAGCAGACGAGACGCGGCGGGTCTAACATCCAGGTGGGTACGACCCGGTAAAGCCGGTCGGGTTTGGCTCGCCATAACGGGTGAGGTCGTGTGACCTTGCGACGCGGAGCCAAACAAGCTACTTAGTTCGGGAGCATATTGGGTCCACACGTTTAACCAACACGTGGTCACGTGATACTTTTGCATGGCTGTGGCATGTGGCGGCCACGACCAAGTTTGTTTTTACAGTTTCATATATTAAAACGTTTGGCTCTCTTAAGTTACCAGTGAAATATATATATATATGTATATATATATATGTATATATTACTAGTGAATTTCAACTTTGGCAACCAGAAAATACTTATTTTGTAAAAGATTAATTATTCCGGGTCCAGATTTCGTTATGTGAATTATTCCTTTTTATTTTTTCACATAGTGAAAAGATTTCTTCTGATGAAGTTCATGGATTGATTCACAAAGTGAAAAGTTCATGGATTGAATTACTAAAGTTTTGAACGCATGAGATATTTGGAAAGGACTAGGAATGCTGCCAATGCATGGATGGAGCAACATCAACGTGGTAACGTAAAGATGCACTACTTCAATGGTCCAATTTTGTCGCCTTATATATACCCTTCATTTGATATCATGTTGAATGAATTTAAGTTGTCTAATTTTCTTTTAATCAGTCGGAACTACGTACCACATTTGATATCATGTTGAATGACTTTAAGTTGTCTATATATCCCAAACAGATATTTCATATAACTACTAAATATTAAAAGAAAAAAAAAACGGTTAACTAGTTTTATTTAGGAATTGAATATTAAGAGTTACGAATGACTTATTGAATTTATGTCATCTGATATATTCTATATTAAAAAGTTTCTGGCATGGTTTTTGAGGTAGGGTTTTTTCTCTCCTCTCCTCCTTGCTCCTCCTGAGTTGGTGGTGGCCACCACGGCGGCTCTTCTCTTCCATGGCCAAGAAAAAAACGAAAACCCCCTCCTCTCTTCTCAAATCCGCCACTCTCGAAACCCTCCCCCAGATCCGGAATCCCACTCCACCCTCTCTTGAATCAGAAGCATATCTGACAGTGGCTGGTACTCCAGTTCCGCTACCGTCTTTCCCTGCAAATGTCCCCATCGAACAGTCGCCCTCTCTAACTTGGGCAGAGCGAACGTACAGCGATCTTGTAGTTTTAAAAAAATGTGTCTCTCTCTTCCTGTTGGACTCGGGTGAGCTCTGTGTCAAAATCCCAAATAAGGTTATTGAAAATAGCAATCCCCTCTGGCAGAGGTTTGTTGTTGGTCAGTTCTACCGTAAAGCTCCTTCCTTGGCAAAATTCGTGCGGCTGTGAACCTAATTTGGAGAAAATGGCATCATGATGTCTCTGTCATGAAGCTCGGCACGCCAAACGCTTTTCTCTTTAAGATCCCCAACGTGTCCCGCGACAAAGAGTTCTTAAAGAAGGAATCTGGTCAATTGACGGTTCCACGATGTTCGTAGCTGAATGGTTTCCGGGGTCATACCATCACTGCCGGTTCTTAAAATGGCCTATGTCTGGATTGAGCTCAGAAACGTCCCACTTGAATTCTATAACCCGCCAGCGCTAAGTCAAATAGCTAGTATTGTGGGGCACCCAATTTGTTTGCACAGAGAAACTAAGCAAATGAAAAACTTTGAAGTTGCAGAAGTGTTCACGGAAATCGATCTACACAAGCCACTTCCTAAATTTGTGTGTGCTCAATTCGAGTCGGGTGACACAAGAAGAGTTACAGTGTCCTGCCCTCATTTACCTCCTATATGCCCTCTCTGTGACGAAGTTGGACATTCATCCAAGCATTGCACTAACGCACCACCTCTATGTCCCACCTGCAAAAAGCTTGTCATGCGGAATCAATTTGCCCTAAGAGAAAAGGCAAAGAGCTGGTGACTTCGTTAATTCAGCATTCTTGTCCTGCTGATTCACTGGAAGCTATCAAAAGAAAACAACAACCTAAAATTTGGATCAAAAATTCTAAGGATGTTGATTCCTCCTCTCAAGCGGCCTCCTCTTCTCAAGTAGCCCCAACTGACCCTGACATAACATCGACTGCTCAGAGGGGAAACCCCAACGTGCTGATGAAGATATCCCCAAGGTGATTGCTAACGTCCCTATGGAAGTTATTGATAGGATGCAGGAGGAACCTCCGGACTTAGCCCCGATGGATTCGTAAAGGTCCTCTCCAAAAGTCAGAAGAATAAATTGAGGACCAAGCTCAAAAAAGGTCCTATCAACGCCGGAAGGTTTTCCTCTGTAACTAGTTACCTACCTATCTATTTTTTGTGATGCTGATGTTTTGTTGGAATATAAGAGGGATCAATGATCCAGATAAGCAGCAGCGGCTTAAATCTTGGTGCCAGCAGCAACAACCAGTTTTGGTTGCCTTTTGGA
>NC_141896.1:15523935-15576840 GCF_030686135.1 Camelina sativa | reverse complement strand
ATATAAGTAAACTACGATGGATTTTGTATTACAAAATTAATCTAAACGAAGGTAGACAGTATAAATGCAGCTAATATATTTGCATATATCATGAGAAATTTAAACAAATGCCCATAAAAAAGTGGAGCTTTTACATGGCTCTCTATTAATCTACTTACATATGCATCTCTTCTACTATAGTGTTCTATTAAATATGTCTCGACTCTTCTCCATGTTTATTTATTTCTCCATATGTGGCAGCTCAATAGATGATGCATCTTTGTTGAAGATACCCACCAAACCCGAATTAGAAACATACATGTTGAACATTCTTGAGCACATACTTAATCACTGAACTAACAGCTTATGCATCAAGAAGGCGACAAATATATATGTTAAAAAAAAGATCAGTATATTATAGAAACAATATATCAAACTGAAAAGTCAATGTAAAGGTCACAAAAAACATAGAATTGGATAATAAGAAGCTGAAAACTCACTGTTAGTATCTTGGCAATCTCATTTTGAGTTCTTTACTCTACACACTTGAGATACTTTATAACTTGCAATCATTAGTTCTATTTGACACCTGTGAACCAAAAAAACTAATATAGAAACAGAACATCGAAGGCAATCTTAATTACGTAAAAACAAAAATGAATCAACCATTTAATAAGTTTTCTAGACATTCCAGTTACTGCAAATTGAGATGAAAAAATCAAAGAGATATAAAGAAATAAAGAGATACAATTTTAAATCTCTTTAATTAGAGAAATAAAGAAATATACCATATATCTCAATGTATGGCTTCGTTGCCGATGTGTTCTCTCTAGTCAAGTTCTATTCCAAACAAAATAACCTCAAAAGATTTAAAGAAAACAAATCAGAAAGTTAAACAACATGAAAAACAAATCATAAAAGCTTTGAAAAATGAGTGCTTTATGTGGGTATGTGAATAACTTAGTTAGATGATCTATTATCTATTTATAGGCTAAGAAGGGTCAGCTAAATTTTATCACAATTTAGGTTTAATAAGATCAGATTTTTTAAAGTTCTTTTAAAAAGGGCAATTGTCATGGATACCATCATTTTTTAATTTTGGGGTCAAAAATACCACCAGGCCCAATAATTTCCATTTCTAACATTTCTAATTAAAACATATGACGAAAATACCCTCACATTTCTCAAACCCTCGTTTGCGTCTCCTCTCTCTTGAGACGAAAAGACTAATCATCGGACTCTCGTTGCCGGCATATCTCGCCGTTTCGGTAATACCTTCCTTCGAGTCGCCGTTTCGAGAATACCTTGATCGAAATCACCTTACCACCAAAAAATCCTCTATATACATATCGAGATCTAACTTTGTTTTTCCTCGCCGTCAGTGCTTTTGTTGAATCTCGTCTCCACGAATCTTCTTGCTTGATCAATCTTCACCACGCGACACTTTATCATCAGTTTATTGCCATTTATAAGTAAGCTTCAGATCCATTTTAATGAATTGTTGTGTGATTTACGGTTTGATTTTGTGAAATTTGAAACGATTGTGTGTGTGTGTGTGTGTTATATTTTCGTAGATTCTTATGATTTTGGTGTAATTTGAAATGACTGTGAGTGATATTTGAAACGATTGTGTGTGAAACAAAAACCTAAACAAATTTTAGTAAATTCTTATGATTTGGGTGTAATTTGAAATGATTGTTTGTGATATTTGAAACAATTGTGTGTGAAACAAAAACTTAAACAATTGGGTGAAAAATTTAGTAGATTCTTATGATTTTCTAGTAAAAAAATATTCTAAATTGTGGGTTACAATGTGGATGATAGTTTTGTTGAGTACAATGGGAATGGTAATTTTGGGGATGATAGTCATGGCCAAGAGCGAGTTCAAAGGGGATGATAGTTCTCACGTTTTGTTGAGTACAATGGCGATGCTAGGTTTTTAAAATTCATGAAAGAATCTATATAGTTTAGGATCAATTTCCTGACACGATATGCGTCTCTTCTCTTTCTTTTATATGTTGCAGGATATGGGTGATTCTTTCCCTATAGAAATCAAAACTTCCTGAACTTTGTTTCAACATTGGAGAGGAACCGAGATCAGACGTGACGATAAACTAGTTTGTAAACAATGATGGCATCACAAAAGTGAAAAGCATCCTCTCGGTTGCAGAGTATGAGAGGATCAAGAATTCCTTCCTAGGACCAATTTTGAAGGTTATCAACAGAGGACTGATGATGTCAGGGAAAATGGTGCACTGTTTTCTGAGCAGGAGTTTAAAGGTATCAAAGAAAAATGAGCTATGGATGCATTTTGGAGGACAACCTATGAGATTCTCAATAAGAGAATTCCATATGGTCACTGAATTGAAATGCACTGAATGGGGAGGTGATGAAGATCAACAACAGAATCGTTATAACAGGGCTAACACTGAAGATGCTCACACATATGAAGATCTTTTGGATATTCTACAAGAAACTGATCCAGAGGAAGCAGATGAAAGGTTCTCTCTTGCGATGCTGATCCTTATAGAATGCATCTTCCTTCAGAGGTACAAAGGTAACAGGCTTCCTGCAAAAAACCTTAAGAGGCTCAACATCTGATGTTTTGGCTAATTATCCGTGGGGAAAAGATGCATATAATCTTCTGATTAAATCAGTAAAGAAGAATGTCGAATTAAATCTGAGGAAGAATAAATATTACATACATGGATATCTGTTGGCATTGCACTTGTGGATCCTTGAGTCTGTTCCTATGTTAAAGTCTGCTTTTAGTACATTGAGTGTAATTCAGCGACCAACAACATACATGTGTGAAAAATACACACATACAGTTAATCCATCGATTGCTCAAGTGGAGAACATTGAAGCATCAAAACCATGTAAGTTATATTCTCTTTAATTTTAAGAAGGACTAATAGTAATTTAGGACTGTCTAACTAAACAGAAATTGTTTGTGTGCAGCTTCAGGTTATTCACATCTTACCATCGATACCTGATGATGCAGAAGATACAGTCTTCTTGGAAGACACTCCTGATCAAGATTTGAGTATGTTAACAGAAGTAGTGAACAAGGGATACAAATTGACAATTGAAGACTGGGGGAAAAAAGCATTGGATGTTGGTGCAGTGATGGAAGATATTGCTAAGAAATCTTTCAGTTCCGTAACAAGGAGAGACTAAAGCCATCCTCTTCTGAGAGTCACTAATGGAGAAACTAGACAAGCTGTACAACATTGTTACAGATGGATTCAAAGATATCAATTGCATGCTATCGAAAATAGAAGAGAGTCTGGGAAGATATAAACCTACCAATACAAACGATCAGGTAAAACAAATTTTCTCTTTAAGAAATTTTTTTTATGAATGTAACTTCTAACCGTTTTCATTTTGTGTTGTAGGATCTACACCAAGATAGTGGAATGCCTACATTTCCTAGTTCTCCAATTTCAAACCCTCCATTCCCCAGTTCCCCATGCGCTGAACAAAATACGGAGCATGTGACTCAGGTTCCTGACTCTCAGATTCCTATAGAGGTAAAGAATTGGTATCTTACTTGTAAATAAATTTTAGGGAAAGTAGTCTTGATTATGTACTAATGCTTCCTAAAAACGATTTGTACTTGCAGAGTGGTGATGGGATCCGTCCAACTAACAATTCTCCACTGAACAATATACATCTGAGACTCAGATTCCTAAGGAGGTAAGAATCTGTTTCTTATTTGTAGTTTGAATATTAGGGAAAGTATTCTTAATTATGCACTAAAGCTTCCTAAAAACATTTATATTTGCAGTGTGGTGATGGGATCCGACCATCTAACATGTCTACCACTGAACAAAAAACAGTGCATGTGGCTTTGACTTCTGAGACTCAGATTCCTAAGGAGGTAAGAATTAGTTTGGTACTTGTATTTTGAATGATAGGGGAAGTATTCTTAATCAATGTATTAAAAGCTTCTAATGTTTTTTTTTCAGATACAATTGCTGCAAGAAGTTGAAGTTAGGTATGAGAACAAAAGGAGCAAAGGAAGAGTGAAGACAATTCTTGAAAACGGAATCAGTGTTTTGATGGACAAATCAAAGAAAGAAGAATTTTTTGGAAAAGAACAAATTCGGTTCTTCGATAGAGAGAATGAAAGTGAACCAAATCCAGAAGTTTTAACTACTGAGGTAAATGAAATGATTCTTAAAACTTTTTAAAAATATTCTAACACATTATATTGACAAGTGAAATAATTCATATCCAGTTCTTTACTCCAAGGGAAAACCAAACGGAGGAGTTAACCGAAAAGCTCAATTCCATCACTAAGGAGATGACCCAGAAGCTCGATTCAGCTGTTGATGTAAGATTTATTATACAACTTTATCCTGTGATTTAATTTTGTAGGAAAGTCTTCTTAAGCTAAAAAAGGTTCTAAACGTGTTTTGCTTGTAGGGTGATGAGGAGAACCTTCCTCATGAAGGTGATGATGAAGAGAACCTTCCTCAGGAAGGTGATGATGAAGAGAACCTTCCTCGGAAGGTGATGATGAAGTGAACCTTCAGGAAGGTGATGACAATCAAAGTCATCATGCGGATGAAGGTGAGAATCTAAATGATGGTCTTGATAAAGAAGAAGATCATGTACCAGAAGGAGTGAGCCCAAATGATGGTGATGATGAAAAAGAAGATAACAAAATCCAGAAGACGAGGGACCATCATTTGATCTTAAATGTTTAAGTTCACCTGAGGTATGTCAATTTAATTTAGTTCTTGTTTGTTTTGTATATATCATTGCTGATTTTTGTAAAAAGTACAAAGAGGACATTCATAAACACGTTTCTTTGTTACATCTTGATTTCAGGAAAAAAAGGGAAAGCTGGATAAGAAAGATAAAATTGTTATTCCAAGAAAGAAGCAAAGAGTTGACGGTGATGGTGAGAAGCAAAAAGATGATGGTGAAGGTGAGAAGCATGTTCCAAGACGAAGCAATCGGCTCACAACTCCATCATTTTCAACCATTACTCCATATAAAGCACCAATAAACCCTACCACATCTGCTATTCATCCAATGGTTCAACCCTTTCCTGTCTCCATCTTTCAATGACATTGAAGAATTGAATTCTTGGAAGAGCTCAAATATCAGAACAGGGTTAGTGTGATGTTTTAACAATTCTTGTCAACTTTAAAAATTAAGTTTTTATCCAAGTATAAGAGAATGTTATTTGATAATTCCAGGGTAATAACGGATACAGAACCATTAACCTCACATTGGATACATTTGCTGGGAAGACCAGAGAAGAAATTGCAAGAAACGATACTGCTCACAAATTTTGTTTCAGTTTCTTTTCTGTTGGGTGGATTCATGAATCTTATCCTGAATGTCAGATTATCAAATATTATTGTGTCTATTTCTCCTAATACACTAAAAGTCTTTTTTTTTTTTTTTAATGTAGCATATTGATGCAGCTTTGGGATTACTTTGGTTGAGAAGAAACAAGGATCCCATTTATTTTCACAACAAGAGACTTCTGAAATCAACCTTTGTGAGGCCAGACTTCTTTTCAAAATTGAAAGCTGGATACTTCAGTTTCAAGGAGGATAACTTTAAATCACAACATGTGTTTCCAAAAGAAGTCACTGATATTGTGAGTGGGAAGTTGCCTTCGGTTTTGTCTTCCTACTGAGAAGTGGCAGGATCTCGAGGGAGTTTATGGTATTGCCTATAACTCTAAATACAAACAGTTCATTGGTATGGAAATAAGTCCAGGAAGATTACTGTTTTTGATTGTCGAACTCATGAGAGTAAGGTGACTTGGTGAAACTCATGTTAAGCCAATTGCAGGTAAGAACTTATATGATTATGATGTGAATCTTATGCTTATGATATATTACTGATAACAATTTGTGTGTATTGCAGAGATGATACCTTATCTCTTAGGCACTGAAAGAAACAGAGGAACAATTGATCTGTCTCCATTTAAAGTCTTATGCCCTAAGAAGTTCTTTCGTCGCATTAAGAGTGATGCAAACTGTGGATTATTCATCCTTAAAATGGTGGAATGCCACTCAATGGGCGTAGAAGAGATGATGAGTAAGCTTCAAGAAGAGGTTTCAGAAGATATAAGAGCCAAGTTATGCTTTGATATCTATCATGATATCATTCTTAAAAAGATTGAGATGTTTAGAGGTGATTTTTTTGTTTTCAGATGGTAGACTTTTCTTTGGATTTATAAATTTACAATGGATTTATTGGAATCATATATTATGTGTTTTGGGATTATGATTTAAATGTTAAAGATACTAAGTAAATGATGTGTTTTGTGAAACTTTTTTTATTTTGGATGGTATTTGTACAGATTAGGGAAAGAATGAAAGTTATTTAGGAAGGGTTTATAGAAAATCAGGATGGCTTTCCTCAAAAAAATAAAAAATAAGGATGGCATTCCTCAAATGCGCATCCAGGAGGTTCAAACCCGCGACATCGAGAATTTAGAAGTGGGAGAGTAACCAATAGGCCAAAGCATACGCATCCAGGAGGTTCGAACCCGCGACATCGAGAAATTTACAAGTGGGAGAGTAACCAGTAGGCCAAAGCCTGTTACTCGGGAATTAGTAATAAGTTTTAATATATATGGTCAAACATTTAGGAAAGGATTACTAAAATAAGGATGGCATTTCCTCAAATGCGCATCCAGGAGGTTCAAACCCATGACATCGAGAATTTAGAAGTGGGAGAGTAACCAATAGGCCAAAGCCTGTTATTCGAGAATTAGTAATAAGCTTTAATATATATGGTCAAACATTTAGGATGACATTTAGGAAGGGATTACTAAAAAATAAGGATGGCATTCCTCAAATGCGCATCCAGGAGATTCGAACCCGCGACATCGAGAACTTACAAGTGGGAGAATAACTAGTAGCCAAAGCCTGTTATTCGGAAATTAGTAATAAGCTTTAATATATATGGTCAAACATTTAGGAAGAGATTACAAAAAATAAGGATGGCATTCCTCAAATGCGCATCCAGGAGGTTCAAACCGACAACATTAAGAATTTACAAGTGGGAGAGTAACCAGTAGGCCAAAGCCTGTTATTCGAGAATATGTTATAAGCTTTAATATATATGATGAAATATATAGGCTATTTATTTTAGGAAGGCTATTTTGTTATTTAGGATAGCATTCCCTAATAGTGTAGGTATGTAATTTAAGAAATAGTGATGCAGAAATGCATTCCCAACCTATAAAAACACACAAAAACAAGAATGTGTGTTAAAAGAAACTGAAAGCTTTCATAAATAACAACATAAAGGTAAGACAAATTATATATGCTAAATACTTAATTATATTTAGGCAGGAGTTTCTGAAATTCAGGATGACATTCCTTTACAGTATAAAAGTATGTTGTCTTAATGTTTCACATAACAGAATGGCTACCCAATCAAATGAAATATATAAATTGAAATTAAAGAATAGAATACTGTAAAGTATGAAACACATCATCCTAGTTGTATCATCCTCTACAGTCTACAACACCTACAAAAAAAAGAATGAAAAATGTTAAAATACATATCCTAAAATGTCACAGATTCACCATATAGCTTTGTTGTATGAAAGTTATCACTAACCGATAATCATATGGGAACTCGGCATGTACTCTTATTGTGTCCTGCTGTGCCACATCGACTGCACTTGTGACTCTGAGACTTTGAACCTGGCACCCCAAATTCTCCAACAGATCGCTTTCTTTGTTTTGTGGTCTCCCACTGTTTGGCTTACTAAATGGAGGTGCACAAAAGAATTCTTCTATAGAATCAGGGAAAATCCAATCTTTTATATCTCCATTCGGGTGTATGCTTTCAGCATATACTTTAGCCCATGTCCCAGTCAAGTAGCAAACATGAACAAACTTATTTTCATCCCTATTTGAACGCTTCGCAGCAGCAATGGCGTGAATGCACAGAATTTTGTCGATGTCAAAAACACAGCAACTGCAATGCATGTTTTTCAAGTGAACAATAAACTTGTTAATGTTGTCCTTCACCTCAAACTCGTCTTCATCAACTTGGAAAACGTCAAGTTTCATTGCATCTGAGAACCTTGATACCAACTTCTTCACTACTTGCGGCGTGACAAGCTTGTCATGTTTAGCAGCTTTTTCACGTCTCTCATGAAACCACGAAGTCAAAGTTAACCTGATTGTCTCAAGAAGATAAAGAACTGGCAACTCTCGTGGTTCTTTCAACATCGAATTAAATGATTCAACAACATTTGTTGTCATAATATTGTAACGATTTGAAGGAGCATAGGAACGAGCCCACTTTCTGAAATCGGCCTTTTGTAAATTTTCAGCCAACTTAGGATTTGCATCTTGAATCTGGATGTATATTTTAGCAAACTCTTCACGAGTATAAGCAATGGCTGCAGATTCAACAAGTGGCAAATATGATTGACCCTTGAAACTTACTTTGATGTTGTTTCCAAGGTGGTATTTGCAGATTCCATGATGTGATGCTGGATACAACTCTGTAAGTGCTTTTGCAATGGACGATGCATGATCAGAGACAAACACCAAATCTTGGGCATCAAGTATGATAGTACGAAGACACCTAAAAAACCAATTCCAAGATTTATCATTTTCTGAATCAACAATAGCAAAGCCTATCGGGTATAGGTGATGATCTCCATCTTGTGCTGTAGCTACTAATAAAGTTCCTTTAAATTTCCCCTTCAAGAAGGTACCATCTACTGCAATCACTCTTCTCAGCAAATCAAAACCTCTTATCGATGGACCGAATGCAATGAACACATATTTGAATTTAGTACCAGAATCCATCTCACGATAAACAACTGATCCTGGATTTCTTTCCTTAGCCATGAACAACCATTTTGCTATGTTGTGGTAACTGTCCTCAGGAGTTCCTCTAACCAAAATCTGAGTTGCCTCTTTTGCTCTCCAAGCTTTTTTGTATTTTATATGAACACCATGATCTAATCTAACTCTCTCAATTATCTGTTTTGGCTTGAGTCCAACCTTCTTTTCTGCAAAATGACTGCAAATAAAAGAACCAAGCAGTTTTGCAGTGGCTTGCCTATGGTTCGCATTCCTGTACGTTGGATCACAATTGTGTTCTCCAATATACTTAATCACTACAAAGAAATCAGATGACTTGAGCTTCGTTGCACGCATCTTCCAGTTGCAACTAGGATCGACACAACCCAATATCAATCTCGTTCTGTCTGACCACAAAGATCTGAACTCAAACTTGAACTCAAGTGCAAACAGCCGCATCTTCATCCTCAACTCTGCTTTGTTTTTGAAATATTTCCCCTCATGTATATAATCAGTCCCTGAGTGTCATGTGAAAAACCTCTAGGAATACCATCATAAATCACTTTTTTAGCAGTTGAACAGGTATCAGTATGTGATTCAGAAACTGTGGCGCCACTTCCACTTGGTTCATGAAATCCTACATATAAAATGTAACAATTAGGGAATATCTCAAAAAGACTTTAGGATGACTTTCCTAACATATAGATATCAGACTTCATTTCACCATATCCTTCTTAATGCACAAAGAAAGATTCTAATATATATGACTCTATTCTTCACAGCAAGCACCTATTACAAAAAACACATATGTATTCTATGATTTGTAAGACATTGTTTTTTGAGTAAAAAAATAGAGCCAAGTTTACCTTGGTTGTTAGATAACGAACTGATGCAACAGATATATCACTATTCGAAAACTGAAAACCTTGAATGCATCGGTTGTTCTTGAAAGTAGCTGACAGAGTATTACTTTCAACATTCCCATAACCAATAGGCAGCTACATAAAAAACAAAAAAAAAAACATCAAATATAAGAATGACATATTGATGCAGTAAGAAAACTACAGTGTATTCACTTACAGTTACACATAAACGATTCAACTCAGGGTCATCTTGAAACTTCCTGAAAAACGTCTGTACTTGACGATCATTTCGCAAATACATTGGTGGAGAATCTTCTACCATCAAATTCATCCTTGAAGAAAGCCTATAGCTAAGTTTGATATCATTCACTAAACAATCAAGTCCAAAATCTTCAATTACCATCTCAGCTAAAACTTTATATGTGATATTCTCATCTACTTCACTAAGAGATCCTCCTTTTTTAGAATCAATTTCAAAATCCCATACTCCTCTATCGTTTTGTTTCCACTCCCCACAAACAGAGTATAACTCAATCATAGTCACTAATCAGGTTAGAGATCACCTTGCAATTGAGGCTAGATCTCAATATGAATCGAGAGGAACCACTACTAAATTGAACTTGCGAATCGAGAGGAACCACTACCAAATTAAGCAGGATCGATCACTAAACTGATATCGGAAATAGACAAAGTTGACAGATATCACCGGAAATGATGGGACACAACGACGGAGCTAATCGTTACCCCGGAAAATCTCGTCGGAAAAGTTGGTGCCATCGTATCTCGTCGAAGAAATAATTGGAGTTTATAAAATCTTAACACAATTTGTGATTATAAAATGTAAGGGTAAAAGAGTCATTGTGTTTATTAATGAATGGTATTGATGGAAAAATAAGGAATGTGTGGTATTTGAGGAAAAAAAACTATTTGAGTGGTATTTTAGGGCATTTCTCTTTTAAAAATTGAAATTAAGGCAATGAGAATATATGTGTATTAACTGTTTAGATTGTACTGATGAGATGCACAATATCTTACCGAATTAAATATGTTTATATATGTAAAATTTAATATTTAAATGTATGATTTTAAGGTAACAAATTGAAAGTATTCCCTAAAATATAGGTTAGTTATGTAAATATTGGTTCGACGCTGAACCGTTGCTTTTTTTTTATGTAAATTAATTATAAAATAGCCATTATCTTCTTCTTTTAAGATCCGATTTCTGCAAAAATCACAACATCGAACATCAACCCATCACTTGATCTTGTCACGATTTTGAAGTAATTTTGTTTACTCTAATGTATCATCCAGCAATGAACAATTTTTTATAAGTTACAAACAAAAAACAATACATCGTTTTCTCTTTTTTCCCCTCGACATTGTCACCGTTTCCAGTGAGTCACCACCGGCAATCACTTTCTCTGATGTCGTTATTGGTACAGTGAAGGGTCGTGAGGGAGAAAACTTGAATTCTCCATGAAATTTTGAGATTTTGTTCAGTTTAAAAAAAATATCCCATAACACATTGTCAATGACGCGGACTTTCTGATCCAGATCCAACATTTTCAATCTCGGGTTATTTCTCCAAAATTGACCCGATAGAGATATCCGATTTAATAATTTTGGGTTATTTTAAAAATAAAACCCGACCCATTAGCTTTAAATGTCTTATTTAACTTTAATGAATTGTTGTCTGGTAAATGACGCTGGGGACATTTTCGTCCAAAGGAGAAGTTGTACTTCTCTTTTACTAGTATAGGGATTACAAAGTACTAGATCAATGTTTGTTAGGGCTCACTCTATGATTTTTTATGTTTTTTAAATCATTTTGTATGTGTGTGACTATGATATATGATCTGAGTTATCCGTTCCCACTGACTCTGATATATGATAAACACGTATTATCATATAATTGAGTTCTTATAATTAATTTGCCAAAAAAATTATATGGTATAAATTGATATAGTGAGTTTGCTATAGAATTATGATTTATTAATATTATAAAACAACTGACAAAAAACATAATGTTGTAGATGTTGCAATATGTCTTATTAAGTAAATTTAATTTAAATTTAATAAAATTAGAAATAATAATATCAAAAGTTTGTTACTTTTTGTAACATATCATATTAGAAACATTGACCATAATATTTACAATCTTATCAATTTTAAATCTATGCTTATAATTCTGTTTCATATCAAATAAAAATGAAAGACAATAAATTTGACAAAACACAAAAAATTTAAATAATTATTAAAAAATTGGGCATTTTTAATTATTATAAAAATATTTAAGAGAATAAAGCATTTTTATTATTCAAATTCAAAAATTATATAACTGAGTTTTTTTTAAATAATAATTCAATTTACTACCTCTTAACTTATGAGCGTTATCTTTTGATTTAACAATATAACTTTTGAATAAATAAAAAGTTCTTGAACAAAACCGTATATCTCTTTAGACACGAAACTAAGCATGTTATATGGTCTCGTCCTAAGAACCAATTAACCCAACAATCTCTAGGTTTTTGTCAACAATTATTACCAGTTCCAGTTGAGTTATAGTAAGTCAATCATAAATTTAGAACTTAACAAAAATACAAACATAAATTTTAAAATACAAATTATGATTGATAACATTTTTGAGTTATGTTAATAATTTAATTTTCAATCGTATTAACATTACCTTAAGAGCTTTCCGTGTTTTCAATTATATTCACTTTCTGTATTAATTATAGATATTTTTTTTTTTGCAAAGTAATCTATACTATGAAAGATGGCCAATTCTCTCCATTTGAATGACATATCAACAGTGGATAGAGTGCCACATGTCTTTTTTTTTCCACAAATGAAATATATTATATCATAAAGAGTTTACAAAGTGCAGAAACATTTTCATTACAACCATTGAGGCAAATAAAGGAAATTGAAACAATCTCGATGAAGGAGTGGAGAGTAACCAAGCTATTTTTAGACTTATAGGCTAACAGATAAAATCTGTTATGTCCCTCTTTCATACACTTGTTGTTGGCTATTATCCTTTTGATGAAACTCCAAAATGCACATTGCATTACTTTGACTAATAAAAAGACTTTAACTGTTGTTGAAAATGACTCTGACTCATATCTTCTAGGACTCGATATAATATATTCTATTCGCTTAGAGCATGTGCATCGCACCGTCCTTCGTCTGTCCTACATAATTAAAACGATTAATTTAAATCAAAATCATAGATTATACAAAGAAACGTTCCTAAAAACGGGACAATTTTTATGCGTCCCTCAGGACACGTGTCATCCTGTAATAGGATGTTGTTTTATTTGTAGGGTGAAAGGAAAAAAAACTCGACGGATCAATTCATTTTATCTTTCGCACACTCTCTCTTTACTCTCTCTGTATCGCGACGGCGATTAAACAAAAACTTTGGATCGCCTCCATCAAAGTGAAGATTTTGCAACGCGAAGGCCTCACTTAGTGTATCATCTTCCAAAATATCCAATTGTAAGAGGTACGTGTTGTAAATTCAAATCCGATTTTGATGTATTCTCGATTTAGGGTTTTTATGATTTTTTTTTTTATTTAGGGTAAAGAGAAATTGTTTGGGGGATTCGATAGAATAGGGAAATTGTTTGTGGGTTTTGATAGATTAGGGCAATTATTTGTGGGACTCGATAGATTTGGGAAATTTTTTGTGGGATTCGATTTAGGGTTTATGTTCCTTTCGCGATTTAGGGTTTCGGGAATTTGTTTGGATAGTTTACTATGTGTTTTTAGATATATGATCTTTCTGATTTTTGTTTCGATTTAGGGTATTGGATTATTTTTTTGGTATCGATGGTTGATTGGACCGATGATTCCATCGGCGTATCTTGGGAGGCAATGAGGGGGACGTTGATTGGACCGATGATTCCATCGGCGTATCTTGATGATAGGATAAGTGAGGATAGAGATTATGGTGCGAGTTTGTTGAAACAGAAATCAGAGGAATGTATGGAGTGGTTAGAGACTAAGCCGGTTCAGTCGGTTGTGTTTATCTCGTTTGGTTCGTTTGGGATTCTGTTTGAGAAGCAACTGACAGAGATAGCTATTGCTTTACAAGAATCTAACTTGAACTTCTTGTGGGTGATTAGAGAAGCTCATATCAAAAAACTGCCGGAAGGGTTTGTGGAATCGACTAAAGACAGAGCGTTGTTGGTTTCTTGGTGTAACCAGCTTGAGGTTTTAGCTCATGAGTCGATAGGTTGCTTTTTGACTCATTGTGGTTGGAACTCGACATTGGAAGGGTTGAGGTTGGGGGTTCCTATGGTTGGTGTGCCTCAGTGGAGTGATCAGATGAATGATGCTAAGTTTGTGGAGGATGTTTGGAAAGTTGGGTATAGAGCGAAAGAGGACGCTTGTGAAGGGATTGTGAAGAGTGAAGAGGTGGTGAGGTGTTTGAAAGGAGTGATGGAAGGAGAGAGTAGTGTTAATATTAGAGAGAGTTCTAAGAAGTGGAAAGATTTGGCTGTCAAGGCAATGAGTGAAGGAGGAAGCTCTGATCGGAGCATTAACGAATTTATAGAGAGTTTAGTGAAGAAACATTGATTTTAACTTTGTAAATCACGGTAATGTATGTGTTTGTTGTTGTTGTTGTATAAGAAGAGCATTGTACCGAGATGCTTGTGAGTTGTGATTCAATAAACCAATTATGATTACGTAAAAGAACTGATTACGTTATTCATTATTAGAAGTTGAAATAAAATGTTTGTTTTAACTTATGATGTTTGTATGGTTTATGTTTTTATTTTTAATGTTTTAATTGTATGTTTTGTTTTTTTCCAAGTTTTTGTAACTTTGTAATTTTCTTATATTTTTAATGTTAATGTTATATGTTTTATTTGAATTAAAACTTTAATATGATTTTACTTCTTAAATTACATAATTAATTTTTAAAATAAAAAATAATATTATTTTTTTCAGAGGACCAACTGTGAGGGACACCAATGTTCATACCAAAATAAAAAAAACTCTAAAAATAAGATTAATATATTTGAGGGACCAAATTTTTGTCCCAACCAATGCCCATGCTCTTATACTCGCAGATGTTCCACCTTTGTCAAAAAAAACATCATCTGTCCGTTTTGGAAATACATCAAGCAAGGTGACTTACAATAATCAGACTGGATTGGAGACAAATTAGTGTGATAAAATGCTTCAGCGATATGAACCACACTACTATCACTAAAATCATCACAAACGATGACCCTAGTCAAACAAGACCTTTCCTCAACCCATCTTTTCCCAACAACGAACCCATTATGCCAAATCAACAGATCCACCTTCTGGTACTCACTACACCCTCCTCTAAAGAATACGTGACCGACTCTTTTGTTTTTCTCAAAGAAAAGAATTAGAGCAATATTCCCAGAGATAGAGCATATAAATAAATCTGTGATTTTTATCCAGCAAAAGGAACGTTTCCAACCAATGATAATAACCGCCCACACTCGAATGTTGCTTCAATGATCTTCTTGTCTGAGGATTATGTTCTCCCGTTTTGTTTAATAAATTGATCTCTGTTTCGAAAGCAATCGATTTGGAGAGACCAAGATCGAAAGTTTCACCGTAAACTTTTAAACCCCAATCAACAATATAGGGAAAAGGAACAAACCGTAAGGTTTCTTCTCCATCGGTAATTAGGTTTGTGAGATCCCACCATAATCGATTTCTTATCGTCATATATTCCTTACAATAGCGTTCCCCTGGATCCCAAATCCGGGATTGAAATCCCTTCTTCAATTTGGGGAAAAATAATTCACTTTGGTGAAGAAATCGAAACGTTTCATAACTGAAACGACGGAAGGCGATTAGAGAAAAAACCATCGGAATGAAGCCAACACAATTACTCCTGCGCCATTGCCGGATTCTGGTCGGATTAAAACTCTCACGGAAGGAGAGAAGAAGAGCGAGACTTTAAAATTGGAACTTCGAAATCATCTGCTCTGGTTTTATTCAATAATAAAAAACTTAATTACAAACAAACAGAAGGAAAGCAAGAGTACGGCCGACGCCGGAACCGACGCCGGCCGGTGGATATGTCAAGGGAAAGGAAACGGTTACTTCTAGTTTCGTCTTTTGAGTCGCCTTTGGCGAGAAAAAAAACTATATTAGAGAACTCTCTAAGGGCATGTGAATTGAGGCAACAAAAGCAAACAGAGTTAGGGGGTGTTATTCAACAAAGGTTTTTAATGGATTTAAAATATTAATAGATTTCAGAGTCCAATGGTTTTAGAAATGCATTGAACGTGGATTTGAAAAGCATTACTGATAGTTTTGAAAGTCATTTACTAGTAGAATTTTTTATTTTAAGTTTTGAAGGTAAATAAAAAAAATATAACTTATCCATAAAACCCTTGATTTCTTCTTCTTCTCTGTCCCTGACTCTCGCTTCTCCTCAACTAACGCCGTCGCCGCCAAACCTCGACGGCTCCTAAACCCTCCTCCTCCTCCTGCTGATTTCCCGGTAAAGGATGATAAATTTAAGTAAAACTGTTTAGAAACGGGACTAAACACATGTGTCCTCGTGAAATCAAGCTTTGATGGAGATGGGTTGATTGAATAGCAAAACGGAGTTGAACCCATCTCGAACTTAAACTGCATAAATCATTATTCCTGAAAAAAATAACGAAAATTTCAGAGTCAAAATAATAACGACGACGATGATGGTGATGACGACGATGATGATCATGATGACGAATCACCAGATGTTATAGAGATTACCTATTAGAAGTGTGAGAGAGATGAAATACTTAAAAATTGTTAGGATTGTGTTTGTTCATGTTTTGGATGTAAAATACTTTAAAATCCAAAGTGAAATAAAATCCATTGGAAATAGAATTGATTTAAAATCATCCAACAAATGTTAAATCCAATAACAGCAGATTTTATTGTATTTTTTTAAATACCTAATTGAATAACACTAGATTTATTCTTTTTTCTATCACAAACAGTTTCAATATTTACATAAGAAATTTAGAGAGGCTTAGAACATATTTCAAGAAAATAGATGCATACCAAAAGTCAAAAGGGCATTAGTAGTAAATCAAAGCACCACTTCTTCCTCTTGGCGTAAACCATGAATGTATGAGCATATGGTTTAGGTATTATAATTTTGTCAATAGTTTGAAGAGTTGTAGCAGTGATAGATATATTGGTTAATATCATAGAGAAATTCATCTAAGTTTGTGCTTAAAGAAATAAATATTTACTAGGAGTTACCCCGTGCTTTAAGCACGGATCAATATTTTTTAAAAAGTTTATAATATAATAATAAAAGTTATTGTTATATATTTCTTAAAAAGTTATTTTGTTTGAGATAATATTTATTTTTAATTGTTCTGTAAATCTATTAGTCTATTTGAATACTAAATATTTAGGAATATAATAGTATTTTATTTTTGACGTATATTACAGTTTTATATTGTTTATTTGTTATATTTGCATCATTATTTTGTGAAATATAAAGTAATAATTTTAATATTATAATTGTGAGCAAAAAAAAAATTATTAATTTATCATCTATATAAATTTAGTTTTACCAACCCGCCAATGTGGAAATTAAAACATACATTTTTTTATAGATTGATTAATATATCTTCGTTTTTATAAATTCAAATCACAACATATGCAAAAAAAAATCTGTACTTTATTAATCATAAGTATTATATGAAAATTCCAAAAATTTGTAAATAAAATAAAATAAAGATGATAGGAGAATCATAATTTGAAATCTTAACAAAATTTTCGAAATTTAGTTATTAAAAATAATTATATTGTATATTTGGATATAAAATCTTAGTTTTTAAAATTCTGATTGGTTTATATATATATATATTTTTTAAAATATTTAGTAATTTCGTCCATAATTTATTAGAGAGAGAAAATATATTTTTCTAGATTTTTTATATTTGATCTGTGAGTGTTTTTTTATTTTTAATTAATTATATTTATTTAAATTACTTAATTAAGCTTAATCAAAATTTTCTAATGCCAATTGAATGTAATTTTTTAAGATAGTTGAATAAAACTGTATAATGTTGGTTTAGAAAAATACAGAGACAAAGAGGAAGATAGTTGAATAAATTCATGACTGTTGGTTTTATATTTTAATATTTAGAAGTTGTTAAAAAGAAAACTGAATGAAATTTTTATTAAAATCCAAATTAGAGTTATATTCAAAAAATTGAAGAGCTAACATAAAAGGAAGATGTTTATCTTAATTATATCTATTAAAGAGTTAGCCAAGTTACAATTCTTGATAAAATAAATTCTTAGTGTTTCATAGTATTTAATTGAGAAGCTTAAGTATGAATATATCTAAATAGATAAGCTTTTTTAAAATGAATGTAAAATTTATTCAACTAAAAAACTCTTTGTTATAAAATATGCATCTTTAGATCAAGCTATATTTTCTTTTGAAGTTTTAGACAAGAATTGTAGGATGAATAAATTTCTTAAAACAAAATTATTCATGCATGTATCCAATAATTCAATTACAAAATGGAAAATATATGTGAAGTATTAAAACAATCAACATCAAATAATATTTTTCAAAATTTCATAATTATAAAAAAAAATATAAACTCTACATAAAAAATAAATTAGTAGCACCGGTCCCACCGGAATTCGACTCTACTAAGTTGCGTTACCCCGTATTGTAGAGATTGGCTATGAATCAGGCCTTGTCGATTCAATGATAAAAAAACAAAAAAAAAAATTAGTAGCAAAATTGTTTAAAAATATGATAAGCCATAAACCTACGTATAGCACGGATATTCATCTAGTTATAGAGCAATATTAAGAAGTTAAATACATGTAAGATCCAATCAGTTTTAAGTTTTTTATACGTGAGTACGTGACTGGATGTTTTGTTTGTAGTGTGAGTCCTTCGTATTTTTGTTATATAGTTTATAGTTTTGACATGAGCAGATTTTAAATTATTTTGTACCTGACAAAGTGTAAAATTATTTAACCGGCGCTGATAAAACAAAAGAAAAAACAAATTTGACTTATATCAAATGTAAACGTGGTGTCCATTAGAACTTTGTTTCTTAAAAGTCCTACTTTGCATAAGAAAATCTCTCATATAGACAAGATTACACATATTAGAATATTAATATAATAATATACAACACATGTTAGTAAATAAAATATCATATTCTGAAGAGTTCAGCGATTCTTTTTTGGTGGAAATAAATACAATATGTAAACCAAGTATATATGAGATGACCATATTCGAATTCTCAATCCTTACATTGAATACACGAGAAACAATTTTACCAGAATCCTATAATTTCAACGAGAGAACTGACATAGAGATTACTCTTTACAAAAGCTCCCACAATTACACCAAACATCACCTCATTTCGTTACTGCGTGACCAACTACCATTAGCGACCGAGTAACAAAAAAGGTAGACTAGAATATTTGATTCCGTTTCCTCTGATGTCGCTCGACACCTACTTCCAAAATCTCTTTTTGGTTCACGGTTTACGGGCGTTATAATAATTTGTTTAAATGACAAGAATATATACTATGTAGTGACTACTAGTGTGATATAGTTTTTTGAACTAATTTAAGAAGTGTTTGACCCATGTTATAAAGTTATATACAATATTTTAGAGAGAAACAACTCTATCGACCTACTTTTGCTAACAAAATTTTATCTACATATTTTCTCTTTTCCAATTTACTTAATACTTTTTTATTCATATTGGCCAGACCAAGTACCTTAACCCTGATTTCATGTACTGACAATGGCGGACCCATATAGAAGTTAGGAGGATCAACTCACCGGGTTTAAATGTTGAAATAAGGCTTTTTGCATATAAAATGCTGAAGTTCCAGCTGGGAAGTTGGTATTTCCTTAATATTTTAAAACCCCAAACTCAAGGTTAATCTTTCCACACTACACCAATAGTCTTTTTTTTATATCTATTATATTTAACTAGCTTTAAAAATAATAATTGACCCGGGTAATGGGTCCACCATTGATACTGATCGTATCAACAACAACGGTGAATGGTTGGTTGGTACGCTCCAGACCGGACTATTTGGACCAGTATGTTATTTTCTACTATTCACACTCTTGTTTGATATACTGCATACCAACTGCAGACCAAATCAAGACCAATAAAACACATGTTAGTATGGAGTGAACAGTAACTCTATAATAAAATAGAACTATCTATCTTCATTTTTTGGTCTGCTTAAAAAGTTCTCCATACTTCATAATGTAGTTTAGTATACCAAATTATTAGTATTCATTGTTTAGTATGGAGTGTATGGACTAACTTTTCAAAATCAACAATGAAAAAGCGACATAAAATTTTAAAAGAATTGCACTGTCCATCTGTCCTATAGAGAATCACACAAACTATTCTAATGACCATGGAAACCTATGGCAACCAAATTATATGAAAACTTTTTTTTAAGATTGCCATCTTATTATATAAAGTTGGGTTTTGAAAAGGTGTTTATAAGTTTTGGACGCCACTTTCTCCTTTTTGGTGGATTGTCGATTTGGTGTGAAGGAGAAGGAGAAAGAGATCAACAAAGCTTTGTGATAGAGATAAGGAGAAGGAGTAGAATTGTTACGGTTTGGAAGGAAACGGTTTCGATGTATCAAAACGTACTCAAAGGTAACGAAATTTGGTAGAGTTATTTCCAAGCCTTTCATCGTCATTATTTTACAGAAATGGATTTGGATTTAAATTCGATGAGTTATTGGCAGTTTCGTGAGACACGTTTTTTCAGACGCGAGTTAGGACTATCGGGTATTGTAACTGAGATCGTGGTCTCGTCTGATTTCCGATCGGCACGAGATTTTGTGGAAAGCTTTGTGACATCTAGGGGTAGTTTTTCACCGGAGGGATTTGATAGTTAACGGTTGGTTTTTATTTTACGGTTTCGTCTTTAAGATTTTCTGATATTTCTGTCCAGTTTTGCTATAAAGTCGTTTTTGGTTGTGTGGCTTGTTGTAGAGCGTTTCTGGGCTGTTGCAGATGTTAGGAGAGTCTCAACTAGTTGTATTTGTTGTTATAATCAGTTTGATAAGGTGAGTGTGTGACCATGAGCTTATCTGAGCGATTGGATTGTATGACTTATTTTGTGTGATAAATGTGTTATTGGATATTCTGTTCAACGGCTGGTTGGTTATGTTTTGTTTTTGGTTGTACTCTTGATTTGATTGTCTGTATAGCTCGTAGAAGGGAGGATCTCCTCATGAGGAGGAGGATGATCTAGGGTCTCAATTGTTGTGTTGTGGTTATGCTAGTTAGGTTTATATGTTTCCGCTGTGCATGTTGATGGTTGGTTTATATTAATTGGAATTGTAGATGTTGGTTTATTGTTTGGGTTGTAATTAAATATTATGAGATATTTAATTATATTATTATTATTAAAATATAGGTCAGATTGTTTCAGTTTCAGGTCAAACCGATCAAAATTTTTGGGTAATTGCTTTTTAAAGAACTAAATATTATTATTATTAAAAAAAGGGGCATTCTCAAAAATACCCCTTTTTCCATACCCCTTTTTAAAAATACCCCTTCATGTTGACCATTTTAAAAACTACTCTTTATATACAAAATGACCAAATTACCTTTTTTGAGTGACAGCAAGAATGTACAGTCATCAAAATCGAAAATATTTTCCCGCCAAAAAAGTTTCCCGCCAAAATTTTTTTTTTCCCGCCAAAAATCGAAAATTTTTCCCGAAAAAAAATAATTTTTCCCGCCAAAAAAAAAAATTTCCCGCCAAAATCGAAAATTTTTCCCGCCAAAAATATTAAAATTTATACCTTTTAAAAACATTGTAAACGTTTTTAAAAGTTTAAAAACGTTTACAAGGTTTTTAAACACATTGTAAACGCTTTTAAAAACCTTGTAAATGCTTTTAAAAAGCTTGTAAATGCTTTTAAAAAGCTTGTAAATGCTTTTAAAAGGTTTTTAAACACATTGTAAACGCTTTTAAAAACCTTGTAAATGCTTTTAAAAAGCTTGTAAATGCTTTTAAAAAGCTTGTAAATGCTTTTAAAAAGCTTGTAAATGCTTTTAAAAATCTTATAAAAACTTTTACAAGGTTTTTAAAAACATTGTAAAAGCGTTTACAAGATGTTTAAAAACCTTTTAAAAATCTTTTTAAAAACTATTTGAGAACCTTTTAAAAACCTTTTAAAACCTTTTAAAAATCTTGTAAAAGCGTTTACAAGTTGTTTAAAAAACCTTTTAAAAATCTTGTAAAAGCGTTTACAAGTTGTTTAAAAAACCTTTTAAAACTCTTTAAAATATCTTGTAAAAGCCTTTACAAGGTGTTTATAAGGCCTTTATAAGGTAGAAATCTTATAAAGCCTTTTAAAAACCTTGTAAATTTTTTTTTGCGGGAAAAATTTTGGCGGGAAAATTTTTTTGTCGAAATTTTTTATCAAAATTTTTTTGACAAAAAAATTTTTGGCGGGAAAATTTTTTCGAAAATTTTTTGGCGGGAAAATATGTCGGAAATTTTTTGGCGGGAAAATTTTGTTTTTCTTTTTATTGAATAAAATAATTTTCATCTAAGGGTAAAATGGTCATTAAAAATTAAAAGAGGGCAAAAATAAAAATGGCCAGAAAAGAGGGTATTTTTGAAAAGGGGTATATCAAAAGGGGTAGTATTAGTATACATTATTTAATGTTTATTATATTTTATAAATTTATAAAATTCAACAAAAGTATGAAATTGAATTTAAATATTCAAATTTTGACCCGTTACTCAGTAAAATTTTTAATTCAATAGATATTATTTTTAAAGAATAATATTACTAAAACTTAAATATTTATAGATTGAATCATTTATATTTGTTTTTAAAATTCAACTTATGGTATATCCAGAAATAAAACTTTTTTTAATTATAAAAATAATCTGATAATTTATTTGTTTCACAAAATAGACTCATATATAAAAAGGAGAGGTGAAGCATAATGATAATTAACAAATTAATATGTTAAGTTAGATATCAAATAATTTTATTTGATGAATAATTTAATAAAGAAAATTAATATGATAAGTTATAAGATATCAAAGAATTATTTTCTTTAAGATTTTTGGAAATAACGTACTGTAGTAATAAAATCTTCGGAAATGAAATTAAGGTTGCACCCACTATTTAACTTGTAACCAATTAATATATCAATTAATCTATAACTTATTTGTAATCAACTTATTAAAATTTTATAGTCTACAAAAAAATGTTGTGTACTTCCGTTTTATTATAAGGGGATTATACAAAAAAAAAAAAGTTTTTCATCAAAGATAAATCGGTTTTCACCAATACCATGAATATAATTGAGAATTCGAAATTTAAACAAAATGACTGATTTAATCAGAACTAAAAGAAATTTGGTTAATTTTGGTTTTGACAGTAATAACTAATTAACCAAAAATCCAATCAATTCGAACTAAATTTATTTTCGGTATATTTGGCATCTTTCTAATTTTGTTTCGGTTAACTAATAATCGAACTAACCGATTCAAACTAACCCGTAAAATCAAAGTAGCAGTCTCCTAGTTATGAAAACCATTATCTAAAGAAAATGTTAAACTACTAAGACCATGTCCAGTGTATATCTCTATTTTTTTCTCTAAAATAGAGTAACTCAAAAATAGAACATTGTTTTCCTTCAATCCTATTATTTTCTTTATTTTAGAGTAAAATATAGAGTAGTGTTGGAGTAAATGTTAATCTATAATAGAGATTTAACTCTAAAACTAGGATTTCACCCGCGGTACACCGCGAAACTAAGTTATAAATTATTGTATTTTAAATAATATTTTTAATTTATTTAGTTTTCAAATTTTCAATTAATTAACTTTTTTTCTAATTAATTTAGAATTTTTTTAAGAATTTTTTTCATCTTACATTTTATAAAGTTTATAACCTAATTACATTAAATTTGTTATTAGATAGAATATAAAATTCTAGATTTGTTTTGTTCTCTATAATTAAACAGAGGTATATGCCTATATAATATGTTAGTGTATATTTTTATGTGTATTTTTTTTTTGGAATATTAAAAATGTGTTATAGTATGTGTAATATTTTGTAGTTTATATACTAAATAATTTATAAGTTAATTTTTAAAACTATGATTACAAATCTATAGTATATATGAGATAAACTAATAGTTTTAGTGTTGGGTCTATATTCCAAACCCGCCATGCTAGGCGGGTCAGATAACATATTCAAAGATTTTTAATCCACAAAAACTCATCATATGAAACCCGTGAAAGTAAAAATTATTTTTAAATACGTAATACAAAATAAAAATAAATCTGTTAGCAAACAATATCTTTTATATTTTATTATTATTTTTTAAATAAGATATCAAATTAAATGGTAAATATGTTTGTTACTTTTAAAAATCATATTGTTAGTTTTTTTGAATGATATATTTTATATTTGATTTTGAACATTTATTTTAGGGGGAAATCAATGCGTTGAGATCAGAAATCTCGGCCACAGATCTTCCTCTAAGATCGAAAATCAATTCGTTTTTTGGTTAGACCGATTGTTTAGGAAATTTGTGTATGGAGAAAATATTGTTTTGTAAAATTGGAAACTTAATATTAATTAATACTAATGTTAAAGAGAGTGGTTCCAATTATTTTGGAAATTTATTTAGGATGAGAAATCTTGTTTTCAAAAATAGAAACTTAATATTAATTAACTAAATGAAAAACAAATTAATAATTAATGCCAATGGCAATCTTGTAAATAGGTGGTAATTTTAAGATTTATTTGCTAAATGTACTTGAAAAATGTATATATAGATAGAGTAGGGTTGGAGATGTTCTAAATGCATCGATAAACGCAAGATAATAGTTTGAAAAAAAAAAACGTAAGATAATAATAATAATAATAAAAAAAAAGGAACCAAAAGTGTTCAGTCTAAAGAAAGTGATGGTGGAGAGTTCTAAGAAAACGCTGTGGAAATTGATAACACTGTTGGCCGAGATTGTGGATCTGCTTGTAAGCACGATAAAGCCACTTCCACCATCTTCACGAGCTTCTCTCTAACCTCTGCCTCTGGTTCCGGTAATCGTTCATCGAAAATGCTTCTTAGCGACAGAGTTTTTCTCGGAAGCGAAGACAAAGTCGAGACCAAATCTCCCGGATGTTTCCCCTTTACCACTTCCAGCGTCAGAACTCCGAAGCTATACAGATCGCATTTCTCCGTCGCTTTCATCGTGTAAGCCAATTCTGTTGAGAAGTTTTCCAGAAACAATTATGTCAATTTCAAATTCGAAATTAGGGATTTTAATTTCATTGATTTTAGATTTACCTGGAGCGACGTAGCCGTAGGTTCCGGCAACGGCGGACCAATTGGAGGAATCCATTTTGAGAAGCTTCGCTGTGCCGAAATCGGAGATCTTAGCTTCGTAATCATTATCGAGAAGGATGTTGCCGCTGCTAATATCACGGTGGACGATCGGAATTGAGCTGTCGTGGTGCATATACGATAACGCGTACGCCACACCTTTCATGATGTTGATCCTTTTGGTCCAGTTGAGCTGCTTCGCCTCTTCGTCGTCAGCTAAAATTTTGTTTAAACTTCCCTTTTCCATGTACTCGTAGATCAGAAAAGTGTGGCGGCGGTGGGAGCAGAAGCCGAAGAGCTTCACCACGTTGCGGTGACGGATCTCTGTTAATGCTCTTACCTCGTTTAGGAACTCTTGTTTCACCACCGGCTTTGACATCTCTTCGTCCATCGTCTGGTGTAGCTTTTTAACGGCTACGATTGCACCTGGGAGGTTTGCTTTGTAGACTTTGCCGTATCCTCCGATTCCGATCAGGTATCTTGGATCAAATTCGTGTGTGGATTGGATGATATCTTGGTATTTGATTTTGCCATCATAGCAAAAGATGGACAAAGTCTCTCCAGTTTCATCATCTGAGTTGTTGTTTCCATTTTTCTGTTTTCGTTTCCGAAGGTAGTAGGTAAATATCCCTGCGCATATAGAGAGAATGACGAGTGCTCCTAGGATCCAAAACACAAGGAAGCCATTCTTCCCTCGGGAAGTAATAGGGCATGATTTCAACCTTTGTGTAGGAATATTACTGCATAAGCCTCTGTTTCCCTCCAATGAATCTGCTGTTGCGTTTCGAAATGATGGATTGTCTGGAAGTGGACCCTCGAGTTGATTGTTTGATATATCGATGTATGTCAGCGCTTTCATGACCTTGAAACTTGTTGGAATGATACCTGAAAGATTGTTGTGTGAGAGGTCGAGCTTGTCGAGGCTCTGCAAGTAGCTGAGTTATGATGGGATTTCTCCGTCGAGCTGGTTAAAGCTGAGATCAAGATAAGTTAACTGAACAAGCTTTGTTAATCTGGGAATGTGTCCATCAAATTTGTTTCTGCTCAGGTTCATGTGATGGAGGTTAGTAAAGGAGTCAAAGGTTTGTGAGATCTGAGAGTTGAATCTATTCGAAGATAAGTCCAGAGACTCGAGCTTGGTTAAGAAACTTAAACCTGCAGGAACTCTCCCAGATAACTGATTCCCATTAAGTAGCAGCTTCGACAAACCTGTGAGATTTCCAATTCCTTCTTGAAGCTCACCAGCGAGGTTGTTGGTAGACAGATCCAGCTCAACTAGTTGTGTCATGTTCCAAATCTCTGGTGGGATAACACCTGTGATGTTGTTGTTTGACATGATCAAGGCACTTAGCTTTCGACTCTTCCCCCAGTTGCCTGAAATCTCTCCATGGAATTTGTTATGGCTGAGATCAATGAAATCAAGATGTGGGTAAACCCCAAAAGCTTCAGAAAGATCTCCAATGAATCTGTTCCCTATGAATCTTGCTCTGATCAAGCTCTTGCAATCTCTCAAGTTTTTCGGGATAGGACCTTCGAAGTGATTATCATCTAATGAGAGTTTCTGAAGCTTCCCACCTTTGCAAATGTTTTCAGGCAAGAAACCAGTGAAGTTGTTTTTGGCGAGTTGCAAGTTAGTTATAAATTCCATGTTGCCTAGTTCCGGGGGTATGACACCAGTTAGATAATTTTGATGAAGAGAAAGACCCGTCAAGTTCTTGAGATTTCCTAATGAAGAAGGAATTGAACCAGTAAAGGTTATTTGTAGAAAGGTCAAGGTTATTTAGGCTGGTCATGTCACCGATCTCAGGGGGGATTTTGCCGGAAAGTTGATTGTCAAACATGTTAAGAAGGATTAATTTCTTCAACTCTCTGAAACTGGAAGGGATTTGGCCAGAGAAGCTGTTTTCAGTAAGGTCTAACTCAACAAGATTGGGTAAGTTTCCAATCTCAGAAGGAAGTGGACCCGAGAAAGAGTTGATATAAAGGTACAGCTTTACCAAGTAGGTTAGGTTTCCAATGGAAGAGGGTATTCGTCCAGACAGGTTGTTTGTATTAAGCTCTAACTCAACAAGGTTGGGTAAGTTTCCAATCTCAGAAGGAAGTGGACCCGAGAAAGAATTGGTATAGAGGTACAAGTTTACCAAGTTGGTGAGATTTCCAATGGAAGAGGGTATTGGTCCAGACAGGTTGTTTGTATTAAGCTCTAACTCAACAAGGTTGGGTAAGTTTCCAATCTCGGAAGGAAGTGGACTCGAAAAAGAATTGCTATCGAGGTACAAGTTTATCAAGTTGGTGAGATTTCCAATGGAAGAGGGTATTGGTCCAGATAGGGAATTGATAGACAAGGCGATATCTTGAACTGAGGTTAAGAGACCGATCTCAAATGGAATCGATCCGTTTAACTTGTTTTTATCAAGATAGAGGGTTTTGAGGTTTCGCAAATTGCCAAGCTCAAGTGGGATTTTTCCGGTTAAGTAGTATGTGGAGAGGTCAAAGTAGATGAGTTTAGAGATGTTTCCGAATTGAGGAGGAATGGTTCCAGAGAAACGGTTAATGCTAAGATCAATGTAAGCAAGGTTTGGGAGTAATTTGCAAGTCATTGTGTTTTGGAAGATACTAGTGAATTTGGTCCAGAAGAGACTCGTGACTGATGATAAAACTTGAGTGATGCTCATTAACTCGTCACTGGCATATGTTTCCCAGAAGAAAAGAAAGGTCTAAGGTAGTCGTGTTCGAAAGTTTTTTTCTTTCTGAAGTAAACGGTTTCATATAGTCTTCCTTTTTGGAACAATCTGCAGTTTTTATAACGGATTTTATTAGCTCAAACTGTGTAGTTTTTTTTAATTATTATGGATGGAATGATAATGGTGTGTAGATATATTATCCAATAAAGTAATAAAATTTAAATTTATGAACAATCCGAATTATTAAATTTTTAATATAAATTATGCATTAAAATAGTGTTATTAAATAAGATATGTGTACATCCTGCTTTAATTTCTTTATCTTTGCGACTTTGTAACTTTCTTTCTTTGGCTATTTTACCAGATGACAAAAAAAAAAGATATGTGTACATCCTGCTTTAATTTCTTTTAGTTTTGGTGTTATTCGTTTAATTTGAAAATATTTCATATTAAACTCTAGTGATATTCAAAATTGATTTTTATTTTTTGAAAAATTTACTTCTAACTTCTGTGCCTCACATATTCCTAACGGAAAAAAAATTATTATAAATTTTATTGGGGTAAAAGATGTTTATTGGAAAGACATTTGAAAATTAGAATTTTTGTCCATTTGACCAAAATATAAATTTGTTCAATGTAGTGACGCTTTTTGTAGGAACACAGATCCATACAGATTTTAGGCTTTAGCTATCCAAAAGTTACGTATATTTAGAAATCCAACAAAAATAAAATAAAACGTATAGTAATTGTTTGATACGGGTTACTTCAAATTTATGTGTTATTTACACATAGAAATTATCTCTTACTATAACATGTCTTGTTTTTCAAGTATTTTTACTGTGAAACAAACACAACACTATACTCCACATTACTTAATTTAGATGGAAAGAATTAAGTACTCATCGAACCAATTATACTGATTCATTTTTTTTTGCTAAAATCCAATATTCATTTTTTTATTAAACTACTAGCAATTGACCCGCACTACGTGCGAAAGTTAGATGAAGGTGTATTTTGGATTTTTTGTATATATTATTTTTTAGTTATGTAAATTCATCTTTATGTCTGTTTTTGTATTTGATTCGGGTGCTTATGTTGTTTGTAACCTTTTTTTTTTTTGACAGTAAGTACAATTTAGTGTGTTTTTTACTTTTCAAAATTTGAGATCATCTTCTGTGCTTTTTAAATGTTTTTTTAAATAATAATTATGAGAAGTTAACATTGTGTACTTAAAGTTGTTGTTTTGCTGTAGTTATTAGTTGTGAATTGTGATTAATGTATTATTATTTGTCATTTTATCATTATCTAATATTTGGCCCGTGCTTAGCGCAGGAATTTGATTAGGGTGTGATATGTGTTTTTTTGGTGGATATTTATAAAGTGTTTTGTTATTCTCTCTTTATATTTTGGTTGCTATATTTTTTTTGTGGTTTTGTTTTTCTTTTAAATGGTCATTTTGGCTTTCTTGCTTGTTTTTCTTGCATTAAGTACAATTTACTGTGTAGTTTTACATTTTTATTTTATATTAGTTATGTTTATTTTAAAATTTGGTTTTGTTTTTCAGTTATTTAAATTGCATATTTGTAGATTATGATGTATAAGTTAATTTCTGAATGTAATTGTTTTTTTGCATTGTTTTTTTTTTCCTGTTATCCGTTTGTCTTTTTTGTGATTGTGTTACAAAGTTGGTAAGTTAGTAATATTTTTTAAGGTTTTTAGGTTTTTAATTAACTTACATTTGAGTGTTTATATATATATATATATATATTCTTATATATATATATATATATATATATATATTCTTATATTGATTGGGCCCAAATATCCGTTTAAGCCTTTAAATGTAGTGATGTTTTGGGTCTAGATTGAATTTTATTGATTTGAGGATGTATTTATCCTTTTGTGAAATAGCCCATGTCTTGTAGTTGTGTTTATTCATCTTTGCCGTATACCGGTTGTTGGATGGAATGGTGTGTATCAATATTTCAATCTAAAAGATAGTAGTAGGCTTGTAGATCTTATTTTGATGAGCGTTCTTCTTTTTAAAGCATTCATTGTATCAATATAGAAAACTTTAATTTTTTTGGCGCCTTTGGGAAGGTTTTGTTTTGGCTTTGCATCAGTGGTGGATAATTGGTGCTCCTTGGTTAGTTCATTGACCGTCTGTATTAATTGGTTAGTTGTATTTAAGATTGTTTTGTTTATTGCTTATTTTTTATGTAAATTTGGTTTTTCTTTTTATTTTGGGGCTCGTTGGTTTGGTTTGTTTGTTATTTATCAGTGTTTTCAGTTTTAAATGCTTTTTTTTGGATTAAGTATAATCTATTGAATAGTTTGGTTTTAAATTTCTCTGAGATTGGGTTTGTTTACAAAAATCGGTTGTGTCTATGTTTAGTCTTATTTGAACATTTTTGTTTGTATAGTATAAGTTGATGTGTGGCTGTAGACGTTAATGCTGCATATTTTAATATTTTTCATATGTTTTTCGGATTGTTTATTGCATTATCCGATGCGTTGTTGTAATCTGTCGTAAGTTTATTTTGGTTTGACATTTAATTAATTGTTGGAGGATTGTTTGTGAATGGTTTAGTGATTGTGTTATTTGGATATGGTTTTAAATGCAATTTCTAACGGTTGGGATAAGGGTTGGATTTATATATATATATCTTAATTGTTTATTTTATTTTAGAAATTTTCTAATTGATTTGTTAAATATATATCATTTCAGTACATAATATAGTTGTTACTATAACAATCAATGAAAACATGGGCACTACACAATGTTATAGAGACCATGATATTGTAATGATTTCGTTGGAGCAATGTTTGTTATAATTATACATAGTAAGTGAGTGAGGGAGTGAGAGTTGGTGTATTTATAATTTATAGGTGGGTGTCCGCGCGGATTGCTGTTCTCGTTTGTGTCGTTTCTGGTTTTTTTGTTTCATATTTTTTTTTTTAACTTTTGTTTATGGAATGCTTTGTGTAGATCTTTAAATTATGTTTGTTTAGCAAGAAGCGCCTCAACAAATGTTTCATAAACTGCAATTGATGTTTGAGGAGTAGTAGAATACCAATTCCTTCTTCTCGACAACTGCAAGAACAACAATAACAAACACCTTCTTTTCAGCCGCAACAGTTCCACCTGGAGCTGTTGGAACAACAACAACTACTACTAAATCAACAACTTGTACAATAACTGAATTTGATTTAAATGGAACATAAGTTATAAAATAGTAATTAGTCAAATCAATTAATTTTATTGTGAATTTGGTTCATAATAATCTGTATAAAACTTTAGAAGTAACTAATAAGAGAATTGTGAAAATACTGTTTTACATTTCTAAAATCATTTATTTATTTCTTTTTCCATAAGTTTTACAATTTGGTAAAGTGAAACTGTAATTATATTAACTTAATCTAACCAGAAGTTTATTTTAAGAATTCTAGTTTGGCTGCTAAAAAACCCATAATTTTTTTCCCAAGTGAAAAGTATTTAAATGGAAGTTAATAAAACACTATGCTGTATAATTTTGTTGAATTATCTAATCTACATTTACAAAGTACATTTTGTTTTCTAACCATTGAATTATACTTATTTACAAAGTTAATTCCTTAAAAATTGCACAAAAGACAAAAAACAATTTCCTAATATATCTCTACCAATTTTTGGTTAAAATTTCCTAAAACAATTTATATATTTAGAAATTTATCACACTTAATAACATATTTTAAATTTATATATATATACATATAGATACAATATATTTATAATTTCCTTTAAAACTCTAATATTTGATAATAACTATACTGTTTGGTATGTAGAATTTTTATTTATTTGGGGCTATTAATTCAATTTAAAAATGTAATTATTTTCTTATTGCAGGCTAAATCTAATTAAATAAATTATTTATAATACAATTTAAGCTGTGGTATACCATCTTGTAACTTTTACGGATCTAATTATTTTACGGGTTATATATAAAAATCTTCTAAATTACGGGATAAATTTAACCTCACTTTATTGTTATAGATTGAATATAAGTATTTATTTTGAATTAGGTTTATTTTGAATTAGGTACTGTTGTGCGTGTCATACACCGTTAATTATCTTATTAATTTATTTTAAAAGTTATTTGGACTCAAAAATTTGTTTGGACAACACATTTGAAGGAGTTTGATCCATTTTCTAGCTTACGACCTTGTTATTTTTATACTTATTTTAAAAAGTAAGTTCGTAATAAACTGTTAATAGAACAAACATTGATATTGGAATTCATATAACTGGAGGTTATACATGATTTTGAGAAATAAAACAACTGAAAATAAAATAGATTTGATAACAATGAGATGGTTATATATTATCTGTTTTCTTTCTTAGATCATGTAAACGAACTTGACCATAAGCTTGTAGTGGTAGCACTTCTTGCATGTGTTGTCAATATCATTTAAGTTACACATGTATGGGGCATCATGGCCCAGACTCTTAAGTATTCTTCTTTCCTCATGTTCCCGATCCCATGGAGTCCAGTGTTGATGTTTTTCCAGCAAGCATCAGTATCAATTTAAGTTATTATTCAACGCTTTAAGGGCGTGATCAATTTGCTCCAAAACAAACCAAGAAAGGTCTCACCTTTTTCACCAATACACAAAAAATCCATTAATACATTCCAAAAGCAAACATGTAAACAATAAATTAGTGCTTCGAAAGAAGAAGGAGATGGCATTATCGTTTTAAAAAAAAAAAGAAAAGAAGAAGCAGAACTCAATATTTTAAACAACACCATGTATCAGATCGGAACTTAACATTTCCGGTTAAAACTAAAGAATCGAATCAAAACTAAACAATGCATGACCCATCTCTAAGCTTATCTCTGTAACTACCACAAATCCAGCTGATAACATAAACCCACAAAAGGAGCCGCTAAAAAACAACGACTCGAGCAGTTGTCAAGCAACGGAGCTGACAAAGTTCAATGGATGAACATGATGATAACTTCAAAACAAATAACACAAAAACCCTTTCAAAGATCCAAAGCCAAACCAATGAAATCGAAATATATGGTTTTAGAGAATTAGAGAACATACCCAGATAAACTGATGAGTAGAGGAAGGAATTGCAGATGGGAAGTGGCGAAGAAGAGATCAACCATCAACAAAAAGAATAAAACTTTATCAGTAACCTAACAGAAATAGTCTTTCTCTTGTCTATTCACTAATCTATAATAGCTTATCATGAGAGCAGTTACTACATATCTATACAAATAAAGCTTTTGTATAAAGACCAGGAAGCTCTGTTGTAAATAATCAGCTTTGACAATTACCTCTTTCATGGTAGATAACTCAGACTGCAAATGCAGAATATAACTCAACGCTTCAGGTGACAAGTCTCGAAACACCTGAGGACTCAGTCTCTCTAATTCTTCAACAAATTCCCTAAATCCTCACCCACTCCCTTCTTAGAACCAAATCTAACATCGTCTTCGAAAGACTGATCCTCCTCCTTTCTAGGATCAACCGGTAAATAAAAATTCTGCCTCAGTGATACACGATACTCCGCATTCCACAACGTATACCTAATAAAACCACAAAGAAACCAAAATCCCTAAATCCACAGTGTTCCAGAAATTAACAAAATTGTCATCAGACAGAGAGAGAGATAGATTCAAAATATATACTCGGTGATGATGGGAGAGATAAGGAGATGATAGAGAGGCTGCTCGGAGATGGTAACGAAAATGGAAAATTGATCGGAAGGAAGGAGTCCAAGCATAGAAGAAAAATCGTCTGTTTCATGGAATCCTTAGCTGAATCGGATAAGCCTTAACAGACATATCAAGCAGCTGGATCCGATTCACCAAATTCGCAATCACAGTGAAACCACAATCCAACTTAGACCGGCGAGTAGATACAAACGATTCATTGGAGGAAACTCCACCACCGCTGAGACAGCTAATCACAACGGAGGAGGAGGAAGACAACACCACACGATTCGGAGCATAAGGTAACAACCGGCAAGGAAGACGACGGTGGTGGTTGGTGAAGGATTAGCTTCATCTCTATATAAGACTTCGACTTACCTCAATTGAAGTAATGAGTAGTGGGCTAAGCATTAGATGAGAGAGCTTTGAACAACACAAATTTCCGTTAACACAGACCCGTTACAATGGAAATTGAAGAGAGGGCAGGCTAAGGGTGTCGAGGAGTGCGAAATAATATTTATTTCATTTCTAACCATTGCAACTCGAGAATGTGAAATGCGAGGAGGATAGAATGAAGCAGGAAACGAATGTCTGAGAGTCGCATATACGAAAACGGCGAGTAGGAGATACGGTTGTTGTTAGGGCATCTAACAAATTTGGGTTTGATCTGGGCTTTCAAGTGTTCTAACAAATTTGGATTTGATCTGGGCTTTCAAGTGTTAATGGGTAAGTGTTATTAACTGTTTAATGGGTAAGTTTTTTAAGAATAAGCCCTAAAAATTAAATCAGAGGTTGCTGACGTGGCGAGCACCAGAAGTGAGTAAAATGTAACTTTATATATATATAGATTTTATAGAGACCAAAAATCTTAACGGAGAATGTCATAAAAATCGTAACGGATAAATATGATAGGAGGCAGTTGATGGTTAAGAATTAGGATATGAAATAAGAAAACAATTATATAAGTTTTAATCAAGCTTAGTAACTAGTTACTGACTGATCTGTGAGTTTGAGAATCAAAGCAACCAATCAAGATGTCGTGTGAACGTTAGCATTGTCAGTATCAACATGATCATACCCAATCAAAAAGTTGAATACTGACTGATCTGAACAAAAAAATATCAAATCATTGCAAAAACAAAAGATTGGTCTAGATCCAACAAAGAAACGAGATCACTGGGGACTGATCCGATCCATGAAAGAACAAGCTCGATCTACAACATCAGCACCATAATGAAAACAGATGATCATATAATAAAACACTAACGACACAACATCAATAATAAAACACAAGGAAACCATTCTTCCCTAGGAAACCATTCTTCCCTTGGGAAGTGATAGGGCACGATTTATAAGCCTCTGTTTCCCTCCAATGAATTTGCGGTTGCGTTTCGAAACGCTAGATTGTTTGGAAGCAGACCCTCGAGTTGATTGTTTGATATATCGATGTATGTCAGCGGTTTCATGACCTGAAAACTTGGAATGATACTTGAGAGATTGTTGTGTGAGAGGTCGAGCTTGTTGAGGCTCTGCAAGTAGCTGAGTTGTGATGGGATTTCCCCATCGAGCTGGTTGTAGCTGAGATCAAGATAAGTTAACTGAGTCAACTTTTTTAGTATGCGGATGCGTCCATCAAATTTGTTTATGCTTAGGGTCAACTGATGGAGGTTAGTAAAAGAGTCAAAGGTTTGTGGGATCTGAGAATTGAACATCTTTGAAGATAAGTCTAGAGACTTGAGCTTGGTCAAGAAATTTAAAAATGTAGGAACTCTTCGAGATAACTGATTCCCATTAAGTAGTAGCTTTGACAAACTTGTGAGATTTTGAATTGCTTCTGGAAGCTCACCAGTGAGGTTGTTGGTAGACAGATCCAACTCAACTAGTTGTGTCATGTTCCAAGTCTCTGGTGGGATAACACCTATGATGTTGTTGTTTGACATGATCAAGGCACCTAGCTTTCGACTCTTCTCCTAGCTTATATCAATGAAATTAAGATCTGGATAAACCCCAAAAGCTCTTGCAATATCTCAAGTTTTTCGGGATAGGACCTTCGAAGTGATTATCATCTAATGAGATTTTCTGAAGCTTCCCACCTTTGCAAATGTTTTCAGGCAAGAAACCAGTGAAGTTGTTTTTGGCGAGTTGCAAGTTAGTTAGCTCTGAAGAGTTTGCTACTCCCAATGGAATCTGACCAGAGAGCTGACTATGGTTTAGTGTTGGTGGTTTAGTATCGGTTTAAGTCATAAACCAATAAATCTAACGTTTGTGTGTTCTGAAGTTTTGAACTTTTATATTAGGGGATACTGTACTAGAACTTCTGATTTGTGTGGACAAAGATCGAGGTTTGAATTCTGTGGAGTTGTGGTGCTATATGAAATTTCCTATGGGATACAAATCGTTTTTCCTTGGATTTAACAAAAAAATAAACTTATAGTAATTGTTTGATACGTCTTACAATTCTCCCTACTTCGAAATTATGTTTTTTTTACACATAGTATATAAGAAACTATCTCTTATAACATTTCTTGTTTCTCAAGTATTTTTTTTTCTGTGAAACAAACACAAAAATATAAAACATTACTTAATTTAGACGGAAAGAATTAAGTACTCATCGAACCGATTATACTGATTCAATGTTTTGCTATGATCCAGTATTCATTTTTCGATTCAACTATTTTGTAGAGAACAAAAATCTAAACAGAGAATGTCACAAAAATCGAAACGGATAAATATGATAGGAATCAGTTGATGGTTAATAATTAAGATATGAAATAATAAAACAACTATTTAAGTTTTAATCAAGCTTCGAGTTTGTTTGCATGAGTATTCTTGTTTCGATTCAAATATTTTATATTCACTTTGAGGAGAACTAAAAATCTAAACGAAGAATATGACTTTTATTTATGATATATGAGAAGTACACAATAACATGATTAAAGGAAAACAGTTTTGATGGCTAATAAATAGGAGATATATGACGAAAACAACTATATATATATAAGTTCTTATTTATAAGCATGTTGTTCAGTCCATTTTCGGGCTGTCTGATCAAATTTGAATCTATCATTCTTAAACTGCTTCCCAATCTCAGGTACAAGAGGATCATCTGGGTTTGGGGCCGCCAATAGTGAAGTTATGGATAGGAGCACCTGTTGTATATATATTAACAAAATTAATACTTAATGATGAAAGACAATGAAACATAATGAGAAAGCACAAAGTGAACAATATAAAAACAAAATATTTGAGTAGAGTTTTTGAACCTTTTCAACGGTGACAGAAGGAGTCCACTTGTCTTTAAGAATGTCAAGACAAATCGATCCATTGGAATTGATATTTGGATGGTAAATCCGTGTTTCGAAAGTAAACTATATAAGAAAGAAAAAAAAAATATTTACTTTTGTAGTTAAAAAACGAAAGTTAATCTCTATCAAAATACAATATATTTATAAATATATAACCTACCTTGGGTGGTTTAAAAGGATAGTCATTAGGAAACTCAATGCGGATCTGAAAAATGCCACCAACTGTAATATCCGCGAACCGGATTTTGTGATTTTGAAAGGAGTGTCGATCGACACTCTAGTGGCATCGATCGACACCACTAATTTCTGGGTTCGGCCGGTTTGATTAATTGCCGAATTGGTTCGGTTTGGTTCAATTAAATCCCTAAATCGTGTTATAAGCGTCTAAGGACGAGTTTAAGGGTTTTTGGGGAGTTATTTGGTCGCCGCTTAGTGAAAGAAAGAGAGAAAAGAGAGAGAAACGTTTTTGTGACTTTCTGGGCTTGTTCTTGGAGTTTTTGGAGAGATCTGAGGCTGTAGGAGGGTTAGTTGTTGCTGGAAACGAAGGGGGAGCATCTGGAGGTGTTGTTTTCCACGTTTCTCAATCCAATATTCCTGTTCTTGAGGTGAGTGCTTGACCATGGTTGATCTAAGCATGAGATCTCTCTTGTTTGTGTGTTTTCTTGCTGTTTGTGTTGTTTTGTTGCTTGGGTTCGTTGCTTTTGTGATTCCCAGTGATTTCTGAGGTAATTGGGTGAGTTTGGAACGGATTCGGGATGGTTTGGAATCGGGATTCGTCGTTTTGTGTTCGCGCAGTTCGCGTCTGCAGATATGGCATCGATCGACATCATTCGAGCATCGGTCGACACTGTTGGTGACAGCATCGGTCGACACCCTTGTGGCATTGGTCGACACCTTTTGGTTCAGCATCGGTCGACACTTTCTGGTGGCATCGGTCGACACTAGTCTCAACCGAGACTTGTTTTCCTGGTTTGATGTATTGCTTGTGTTTTGTTTGCTTGCATAACTTGAGGGTCTCATATGCTTGTGTGTATAACCTAGTAGATGGGAGGACGGCCTCACTAAGTATTTATGATAATACTTACGCATCTCAATTGTTGTTTGTGATGTGCAGGTAAAGGAAAAGTGTGATCGTGGAATCAAAGGCGACGAAGAGGAGGATGTTCTAGAGGCTTGATTGATTGTGGTCTAGCTGTTGTTAGGTTGCTAGATTAAGTCATTGGAACATTGTAGGATGTTAGCTTTTGGTTATTTCCTTGTTTTGGATTTTGGTGTTATTGGTTATTGGATTATTTATGTTGGAATTTTAATGGATTAATAGAATTGTTTTATTTGGTTATCCGCGGTTATTGATTGTTGTTAGGATGTTAGTGGGTATGGGACCACTAGTAAATTAAGGTGTAAAAAAAAAAAAAAACGGGGAAGGGTTGTTTCATTTTGGTATCAGAGCCCTTACGGTTCTAGGTCTAGGGTTCATTGCGCTTTTGCTGTTGATGTTTAGGATTCCATGCTATGATTGATTATGTGAGTCGGTCAATTGAGTGTGGCATGAAGTCCTAGAACATCCTCTTCGAGCCTGTTTTGTGATTCCACGGTAAGTTGTGTTTTTGTGTATTGGATCTATTGTTTGCTTAGCCTTCTGTTCTTGGATGATACAGATGGTTAGGGGTGAGGGTGCTGTTGGTCGCGGTCGTGGTCGTGGGCGTGGTCGTGGTCGGGGTCGGGGTTCCAGCGGGTGTGGGGGTTGCAGCGGGAGGTGCTCCAGGCAGGGAGGATGTCTTGATGGACTTGCTAGCTCAGGTTTTGCAGCGACTTCCAGCAGTTGTGCCGCCAATGGTTGGTGGGCAGGATCCAGTAGTGCCGCCAGTGGTTGGTGGGCAGGATCCGGTAGTGCCGCCAGTGGGTGGTGGGCAGGTTCCAGCGGTGCAGCCTGTGGCGGGTTTGCAGGCAGGTGTACAGCCGGGGGCCGAGGTAGTGGATGCTCAGTATGTGCGGATGATGGAGCAGCTGCGGCATGTGGGAGCAGGGGTATTTCTCAGGAAGTACCGATCCGAGTGTAGCGGATGAGTGGAGAGAGTGGATGGAGGATATTTTCCTTTCGCTTAGGTGTCCCGACCGGTACAGGGTGGATCTGGCAGTGTTTTACTTGTCAGGAGATGCTCGTGTGTGGTGGAGGTCGGTGACAGCACGGAGAGTGCAGCGGGGTATGTCTTGGGGAGATTTTGTGGGGGAGTTTAACTCCAAGTATTTTCCTCAGGAGGCTCTTGATCGTATGGAGGCACGGTTCTTGGGTTTGACTCAGGGGGACCGTACAGTGCGGGAGCTGGATGCAGAGTTCAGTCGGCTTGTGGGGTATGCAGGCAGGGCATGGGAGCCAGAGGCGGCTCAGGTGCGGAGGTTTTTGTTGGCTCTGCGGGATGATTTGAGGACTCGGTGCAGAGTGAGGAGCTATGCTACGAGAGCAGAGTTGGTTGAGGTTGCAGCTGGGATAGAGGATGACTTGAGGTCACAGGTGGTTGTGGTCAGTTCTTCGGTGCAGCCACAGCTGTCTCAGCCGCTTTCTGTTCCTAGCTAGGGCGGCAAGCCTGCGCAGGGGCAGAAGAGGAAGTTTGATGTTATGCAGAGATCGAGGCACGGGGGGTGCGAAATGCTTTGGGTGTGGTAGCAGGGACCACAAGGTGACTAGCTGTCCACAGAGAGTTGAGCAGCAGGCAGTGACAGAGCAGCGGGCGGTGACGGAGCGCGGACAGATACTCAGGTGTGTTACTACTGCAGAGAGACGGGGCATATCAAGCCTCGTTGTCCCAAGTTGCAGCAGAGGGCAGTAGCAGTGTTGCAGGCTAGAGCTCAGCCAGGGGTGCAGCAGGGTGTGCAGAACGGTGTGCAGCCGGTGGGTTGGATTGAGCCGACGACTCAGGTGTACTCGACTCAGTAGCCCGGTGGCACTAGTGCAGGAGCGATCACAGGTATAACTTTTGAGATTCGAACTTAGTCAATTCAATAGTTCAGATTATATTTGTTTTTGTTTGTGGTCAAGTGTTAGGTTCTCAACACATGAGGTTTGTGTAGGGACCTTGTTGGTGGGCGGGTTTAAGTCCCATGTTATGTTTGATTCTGGAGCTTCTCATAGCTTCATTACTCCGGAGTGTGCCGGGAGTGCGGGGATCAGAGGGGATTCTGGAGAGCATTCAGGAGTTGTCAGAGTTACTGGAGGCAAGTTCCTGAGGGTTATTGGACGAGCTGGAGGAGTTGATATTCAGATCGCAGGAGAGTCGTGGCCAGCGGATTTGCTTATCAGTCCAGTGGAGTTGTATGACGTTATTCTTGGTATGGATTGGTTGCATCGGCATAAGGTGCATTTGGATTGCTATCGGGGTAGAGTGGAGTTTGAGCGTCCAGGAGGGAAGTTGGTTTTTCAGGGTATTAGACCGACTTTGGGGAGTCTCGTGATCTCAGCCGTTCAGGCAGGGAAGATGATCGAGAAGGGCCGTGAGGCCTATCTGGTTACTATATCTATGCCATAGTCAGTGGGGAAGTCTATGGTTAGCGGTATTCCGGTTGTGGAGGACTTTGAGGATGTGTTCCAGTCATTGCAGGGATTACCACCATCTCGGTCGGATCCTTTTACTATTGAGCTGGAACCGGGGACGATGCCGTTATCCAAGGCTCCTTACAGGATGGCTCCAGCAGAGATGGCAGAGCTGAAGAAGCAGCTGGAGGATTTGTTGGGCAAGGGTTTTATCCGTCCTAGTTGTTTACCGTGGGGAGCTCCGGTGTTGTTTGTTAAGAAGAAGGATGGGAGTTTTCGGTTGTGTATTAACTATCGGGGTTTGAACCGAGTTACTGTGAAGAACAAGTACCCTCTCCCGAGGATTGATGAGTTGTTGGATCAGTTGAGGGGTGCTACTTGGTTCTCCAAGATCGACTTGGCTTCAGGTTATCATCAGATTCCTATACATGAGGCAGATGTGAGGAAGACAGCCTTCAGGACGAGATATGGGCACTATGAGTTTGTGGTGATGCCGTTTGGGTTGACAAATGCGCCAGCTGCGTTTATGAGATTGATGAACAGCGTGTTCCAGGAGTTTCTGGACGTGTCAGTCATCATTTTCATCGACGACATCCTGGTATATTCTAAGAGTCCTGAGGAGCATGCAATACATTTGAGAGCAGTGTTGGAGAAGCTGCGGGAGCAGAAGTTGTTTGCTAAGCTGAGTAAGTGCAGTTTCTGGCAGCGTGAGATGGGGTTCTTGGGTCATATTGTTTCAGCTGAGGGAGTTTCAGTGGATCCAGAGAAGATTCAGTCCATCAGGGAGTGGCCGAGGCCGCAGAGTGTCACTGAGATTCGGAGTTTCCTGGGGTTAACAGGTTACTACAGGAGGTTTGTTCGGGGTTTCGCGAGTATGGCTCAGCCGATGACTAAGCTTACAGGGAAAGATGTCCCATTTGTGTGGTCACCAGAGTGTGAGGCAAGTTTTGCAAGTCTCAAGCAGATGTTGACTACCACGCCGGTGTTAGCACTGCCTGAGCAGGACGAGCCTTATGTTGTGTATACAGATGCTTCTAGAGTGGGGTTGGGTTGTGTACTTATGCAGCAGGGGAAGGTTATAGCTTATGCTTCGCGGCAGTTGCGGAAGCATGAAGCTAATTATCCTACTCATGATTTGGAGATGGCAGCAGTGATCTTTGCTCTTAAGATTTGGAGATCCTATCTGTATGGTGGGAAGGTACAGGTATTTACAGATCACAAGAGTCTGAAGTACATTTTTACTCAGCCTGAGCTGAATTTGAGGCAGAGGCGTTGGATGGAGTTAGTAGCGGATTATGATTTGGACATAGCTTACCATCCTGGTAAAGCTAATCTGGTTGCAGATGCCTTGAGTCGGAAGCGGGTGGCTTCGGCTCAAGAGCAGGATATGGAGGTGTTGGTAGGTGAGATTAGTGCATTGAGTTTGTGTGCTATCTTACAGGAACCTTTGGGTTTGGAGGCAGCTGATAGAGCGGATTTGTTGAGTAGAGTGAGGTTAGCTCAGGAGAGCGATGAGGGACTGGTGAATGCCTCTAAGGCTGCGGGTGCAGAGTATCAGGTTTCTGCTAATGGTACTATCCTTGTGCATGGTCGGATCTGTGTGCCCAAGGGTGAGGATTTGAGGCAGGAGATACTGAGAGAGGCTCATTCGAGCAAGTTTTATATTCATCCAGGAGCGACAAGATGTACCGTGACCTCAAGCGGTATTATCACTGGGTCGGGATGAAGAAGGGACGTAGCTGACTGGGTGGCGAAGTGTGATACTTGCCAGCTGGTGAAGGCGGAGCATCAGGTTCCTGGTGGTTTATTACAGAGTTTACCCATTCCAGAGTGGAAGTGGGATTTGATCACGATGGACTTCGTGGTAGGTTTGCCTGTGTCGAGGACGTTTGATGCTATTTGGGTCATTGTGGACCGTTTGACTAAGTCTGCGCATTTTCTGGCTATCAAGAAAACTGATGGAGCAGCGGTTTTGGCCAAGAAGTACGTGAGGGAGATAGTCAGATTGCACGGTGTGCCTGCTAGTATTGTGTCTGATAGAGATTCCAAGTGCACCTCGGTGTTCTGGAAGGCATTTCAGGCGGAGATGGGCACGAAGGTGCATATGAGTACAGCCTATCATCCTCAGACTGACGGTCAGTCAGAGAGGACGATCCAGATTTTGGAGGATTTATTGAGGATGTGTGTGCTGGATTGGGGTGGTCATTGGGCAGATCACTTGAGCTTGGTGGAGTTTGCTTATAACAACAGCTACCAGGCTAGTATTGGGATGGCTCCTTATGAGGCCCTATATGGGAGGCCGTGTCGTACCCCATTATGTTGGACTCAGGTGGGGGAGAGGAGCATATTTGGTGCAGATTTTGTTCAGGAGACCTCGGAGAAGATTCGGGTTTTGAGGCTGAACATGAAGGAGGCTCAGGATCGGCAGAAGAGCTATGCTGATAAGAGGAGAAAGGATCTTGAGTTTCAGGTTGGTGATAGAGTGTACCTCAAGATGGCCATGTTGCGGGGTCCGAACAGGTCATTGACATAGACTAAGTTGAGTCCAAGGTACATGGGTCCGTTCAGAGTGGTTGAGCGGGTGGGACCAGTGGCATACCGGTTGGAGTTGCCTGAGGTTATGCGTGCGTTCCACAAGGTATTTCATGTGTCGATGCTGAGGAAGTGTCTTCACGAGGGTGATCAGTTGTTGGCTAAGATTCCTGAGGATCTTCAGCCTAACATGACTTTAGAGGCGAGACCAGTGAGGGTGCTCGAGAGGAGAGTCAAGGAACTTCGGAAGAAGAAGATTCCTTTGATGAGAGTCCTGTGGGACTGTGACGGAGTAGAGGAGCAGACTTGGGAGCCCGAGGCGAGGATGAAGGCAAGTTTAAGAAGTGGTTTGAGAAGCAGACCGCGACTTGAGCTTGTCTAGCCGGGGTCTGAGTTGTAGTCCGTGGCTGGAGCGGGTACGGAGTATTCCAGCCCATCTCTCTTGATATTTGGTCGCTTAGGGGTGGTTGGTTGTGCGAGTAAGTACCAAGATGAGGTGGTGCTCGGGATGCGGGTTGATGGCTCTGGTTGTTGTATTTTTGCTTTTTCTGATATAATTTCGTTGAGATTGTAACGATTATGACATTTTTTTGAGATTAATAAGATGAGTATTTTTTTTATGTTTTGACTGTTGTTGTCATGGGAAAAGAGAAATAGCTCGGGTTTCTATTTTTGGAAAGTTTCCATAAATAGAAAGTTTCCACAAAAGGAAGGTTTCCATAAATAGAAAGTTTCTAAAAAGGGAAAGTTTTGTGGAAATGTTGAGGTAGATCTAGCCGGGAGATACTCGTTGGCATCAGTGTTTGTTTTGCTCAAGGCCGTGCGGGCCCAACTCACGTGATACCGATAGCTCGATGGACTTTGTGGCCAGAGAGTGGGAGTGGTATGTTGCTTCGGATGATGATCCGAGAGCGCGCTTGAGGGTGACGACCCAAGAGCGGGATATGTGAGGCTCCCTGGATACCGTAGCTGTGAGCCGAGGCTCGGCAGTGAGCCGGTATGTCTCGAGGGTTGCGACCCGAGAGCGGGGGGAGTGTGTGTGAGTGACTTCCTGAATGCCGTAGCTTAAGGCGGTTGGCCTGATAGCGAGCCGGCATGATTCGTTGGTTGCGACCACGGACGGGGGAAGCACTGAGTTGTGAGCAAATAGTGGTTATGATGCGAGTATATTGGCTAGAGGGAGACCTCGAGGGTCAGTCGGAGGTGTGCGGGCTGTTGCGACAGTGGCACGGGAAACCTTGGCTGATGGTGTTTAGTCCGGTCTGGGGACGTGCGGGCCGTACTGACGGTGGCACGGAGGTCCTTGGCAGTTGGACGGTATTGCGGGATTCGGGGACGAATCCATATTGGTGGGGGAGAATTGTAACATCCACGAACCGGATTTTGTGATTTTGAAAGGAGTGTCGATCGACACCCTAGTGGCATCGATCGACACCACTAATTTCTGGGTTCGGCCGGTTTGATTAATTGCCGAATTGGTTCGGTTTGGTTCAATTAAATCCCTAAATCGTGTTATAAGCGTCTAAGGACGAGTTTAAGGGTTTTTGGGGAGTTATTTGGTCGCCGCTTAGTGAAAGAAAGAGAGAAAAGAGAGAGAAACGCTTTTTGTGACTTTCTGGGCTTGTTCTTGGAGTTTTTGGAGAGATCTGAGGCTGTAGGAGGGTTAGTTGTTGCTGGAAACGAAGGGGGAGCTTCTGGAGCTGTTGTTTTCCACGTTTCTCAATCCAATCTTCCTGTTCTTGAGGTGAGTGCTTGACCATGGTTGATCTAAGCATGAGATCTCTCTTGTTTGTGTGTTTTCTTGCTGTTTGTGTTGTTTTGTTGCTTGGGTTCGTTGCTTTTGTGATTCCCAGTGATTTCTGAGGTAATTGGGTGAGTTTGGAACGGATTCGGGATGGTTTGGAATCGGGATTCGTCGTTCGTGTTCGCGCAGTTCACGTCTGCAGATATGGCATCGATCGACATCATTCGAGCATCGGTCGACACTGTTGGTGACAGCATCGGTCGACACCCTTGTGGCATCGGTCGACACCTTTTGGTTCAGCATCGGTCGACACTTTCTGGTGGCATCGGTCGACACTAGTCTCAACCGAGACTTGTTTTCCTGGTTTGATGTATTGCTTGTGTTTTGTTTGCTTGCATAACTTGAGGGTCTCATATGCTTGTGTGTATAACCTAGTAGATGGGAGGACGGTCTCACTAAGTATTTATGATAATACTTACGCATCTCAATTGTTGTTTGTGTTGTGCAGGTAAAGGAAAAGTGTGATCGTGGAATCAAAGGCGATGAAGAGGAGGATGTTCTAGAGGCTTGATTGATTGTGGTCTAGCTGTTGTTAGGTTGCTAGATTAAGTCATTGGAACATTGTAGGATGTTAGCTTTTGGTTATTTCCTTGTTTTGGATTTTGGTGTTATTGGTTATTGGATTATTTATGTTGGAATTTTAATGGATTAATGGAATTGTTTTATTTGGTTATCCGCGGTTATTGATTGTTGTTAGGATGTTAGTGGGTATGGGACCAATAGTAAATTAAGGTATAAAAAAAAAAACGGGAAGGGTTGTTTCACCAACATAGAAAGTACCTTCGGGTCCGTAAATCGTTGTCTTCCATTTGAATACATTTGTTTCTTCTGTACCTTTTGTTTCTTTTGTACCTTTTGTTTCTTCTAAACCTATATTGATACATATCACCAACAAACAATATTATTATAGTTGACACCTAGAAAAATTCTAATAGTTTACGTATAAGTGTGGTTGTGATTACAAACATGTTATTTACATTAAGAAATGTGAATACAATTTATTTATATAATGTAGGGAGAGAAAACAAAAACTACTACTACTAACCAATACTGTACAAAGAGTCTCGGGATTTCATGGCCTTGAGTTCCATCTGAATTCGCTTTGTTGCTCTATCCTTCACCGACATTTTTTTTCAATTACTCACCAAATTATATATATACCTTTGCATAAAATGAAATAAGTTGTTACTATGATGGTGTTATAAACTGTGAAGTAGAAATTATTAAAATAGATCAAAATGAATCGCTTACTAGGAAGATTGTTAGTATGAATTATGTTGTAATAAAATGAAAGGGTATCGGGCTATATATATATATTGTTACAAAAAATCAGTTGACATAATCAATGTCTACATAATTATATAAGCACTAATAATTATATAACTAGGAGATACCCCGTGCTTTAAGCACGGATCAACATTTTTTAAAAAATTTCTAATATAATAATAAAATTTATTGTTACATATTTTAAAAATATTTTTTTGAGATAATATTTATTTTTAATCGTTCTGTAAATCTATTAGTCTATTTTTTTATTAACTTATATTACAGTTTTATATTGTTTGTTTCTTGTATTTGATTCATTATTTTGTGAAATATAAAGTAGTAATTTTAATATTATAATTGTGAGCAAATAAAAATTATTAATTTATCATCTATATAAATTTAGTTTTACCATCCCGCCAATGTATAAATTAAAACATACATTTTTCATAGATTAATTAATATATTTTCGTTTTTTAAAAATTCAAATCACAACAAATGCAGAAAAAATTCTGTACTTTATTAATCATAAATATTATATAAAAATTCCAAACATTTGTAAATAAAATAAAATAAAGATGATAGGAGAATCATATTTGAAATTTTAACAAAATTTTCGAAATTTAGTTATTAAAAACAAATTATATTGTATATTTGGATATAAAATCTTAGTTTTTAAAATTCTGATTTGTTATTTATTTTTTTAAAAAAATATTTAGTAATTTCGTCCATAATTTATTAGAGAGAGAAAATATATTTTTCTAGATTTTTTTATATTTTATCTGTGAGTGTTTTTAAAAAAAAAATTAATTATATTTATTTAATTAATTAATTAAGCTTAATAAAAATTTCTAATGACAATTGAATGTAGTTTTATATTTGTACTTCCCAATTAATATAGTAGGATATCTTCTTATAGTATCTCTGCTTTTATGTATTGTCTACATGCATGATAAGAACAAATCTTGCCTATATAAACAGAATTTATAACCACTGATGGTATATGATTAATTGCTTTGATTATTATTTTGGAAATTTAATTTAATCTATGTATTAGTTCAAAAAATAAAAGCCAGCGTGCAAAATTTATCAAATTTCATTAGCAAACTCGCTAACAATAAAAAGAATTACTTTATTTTAAAAAGGGGGGAAATTCTTCAAAAATAACAAATTATTTAATACTAGTATTCTACCCCGTATTACGTACGGGGATTCAGTATTTGTATAAAATTCATATGTGCGATATTACATATACGGTGCAAGATCTCTTTTACTGTTTGTGCAATATATTAAACTAAATAAACGAAAGAAAGTTCATGAAAGATGTGATATGATTATAGTTTAAAAAGCTCTGGAAAGAAAATCACAAAAATCCGAATATATAAGTTTTCAAGACATGAACGGTTGACCACACATAACTTATGTTGAGCTTTTTGTTGTGTTGAGAAGACTTGAGCATGTCATGTTAACATTCTTGAGAGGCTTTTCCTTTGGCGTAAGATCCATGTCGTATCACCTGACTCACAACACGACCATGAAATTTCAGTTTATTTATGTGCTCTTCTTGCAACTTTCTTAATGCTTCTTCATTTAGCTTTCTTGTTTTTCTAATTTGCCTTCTTTCTAATGCTTAACTTTTGTACCGTATCGGTTGTTCATAAAAAGAAAAACTTCTGTACTGTATCTCATTGTCAAACCTGCTTTATAAAAATCCATGTTTTATATGTTCTGAAAGAAAGATAAAGAAAAGGCTATAGACAAAAAAAGCCATCAAGGTAATCAAGACTTCAACTTTGTTGCTCAAATCAGGTGTCATGAGACTCCAGAACCTACAACTTTTTTTGTAACATAAGAATATACATCTTCAGCGTGATTCTCCCATAAAGTACACTCCATGATAGTATCACTGCAAGAGACATCAAATAATTTATGGAAAATGAACAAAGCGATCTGTTGTAAAGTTATAAAGAGAGACATGAAGAAGTGTGAAACTCTCCAGCAACTTCACTAACCTTAGATCTCTTAGCTGAATATCCAACAGCTTTGACTTCTGTCAGGAACAATCTTTTTCAGTAATCTGACTCATACCAACAGTTTCTCCAATAATATATGGGAAAAAAATGGAAATAGAAGCAAACTATAACATAATGAAATCAGAATGCTTAAATAAATAAACATAAAGGGTAAACTTTACTGAGAAAGATTGAGCTCCACTTGAAAACAATAATCTATTTGGTAATCTATTTAAGAGTAAAGTGACATGTACAATAGGAAAAAAAAAACATACCGAAAATACGTCATCCACAATAGATTGAGTTGAATTCTCTGAGAAAGGATAACAGTTGAAGTGAGATATACCTGGGATCTGATCATACGGCTTCACCTATGTCGTAAACATGAAATTTTTGTAAGGATGTACAGTTCCCCTGTAGTCACCAAGATTATCACGAACTTCAAAATTCATAATATCACAAAACCTTCCTTCCAGCAATTCCTTTTTGAATTTTCTAACTATAGTGTTTTTCACTTATGCTTGAATTCGATCCCCTTGTCCAGAAAAAAAAATCTTATGAAAATTTTTATTGGTTATTCGATTGTGTTTTGAAAAGACTATAATGTAATATGAAATTCATATAACTAAGCACACTAAACTTTGCGTCCACGAGAATTGTTTCAATACCCAGAATAACTCCAGGTTTATATTTTGGATAAAAATTTCATGTCCTGGCTAGAACTCTAATCTTCCATTCTCTTTTTAAAGAATTTAGATGAGAGAGATGAGTAAAATCGAGAGGCATGTTGCAGTTGAAACAATAGAAATTAGAATTAATATGCATTGAAGAAAAAGTAATGGATATGAACAAAAGATAAAGAACTTACCTCTGTGAAAATTGTTGTTTTTTTTTTTTTTTTTTTTTCAACGAAACTATATTAAAATTAAAAGAGAACTCCATGATTGGTTGCCCAAACAGGAGGATACGAGTTTACAAAAGGTAGAAACTGAAGGTAGGGTTCGTGAAGATCGAGCGAGGCAATCGGCCCTGACATTGTCATCGCGAGGAATCCTGGAGAGGAGAAGGAGGGAAAGGAACTTCGAAGCAATGAGAAATCCTCCAGCAGATTAGAGAAAGCCGGCCAGTCTTCCGGTGCCTGCACCATCGCCGTTAGCTCCACACTATCCGTCTCAAAAACCTGACAATCGACTCCAGCCACCAGTAAAGACTCCATAGCCCAGATCAATGGAATTAGCTTTGTGAAGTTGAAAGAGGTTTTCGAACAGATCTGGTGGGGCATTGGTAATTGATCAAAAGTCAATTAAAACCTAATGTGCACTCAACCACGATCTAGTGGTGTCGTCGTAACACTTCAGGATCAAATCCATAGAGACCAAATAATGAACTATGAAATAGTAAATATCAAATATAGCTAAGGCAAAAGAGGAAGTTTGTGTTTCAAGTAACTACTAAAATCAGAAAGTAAATAAACTGCTGTTAAATCAATTTAGAAATATTGGGCGCAAGGAATCAATTAGGGGTTACAACCACAAATTTAGATGATTAGATTGGGAGAGCATTACACACCCTTCTAGAACTCGAATCGCAATTGTAAAACTAACCTACTTCTGCAGCGTTAGCTATCTATGCAAGAATTAACTAGACCCTAAAATTCGTTTGAATCTAGCAAATCAGGCAAGCAATAAATTTTAAGTTTGATTTGTTCACAAGGTGCCTCAACTTTCAACTTCCGTTGGCTAAGGTCCACCTTGCTCACTTAAGTTCTTTTCAAGCAATTCAACAACACTTTTAGTGCCACGATGAATTTAACCCTAAGATCTTAACACTACAAGAAAACACGGATTTTCCGACTACGATCGGCAACTATATCCGTAATCGTTAAATTTAGCGACCAATTACCCACTAATTTGTGACTGTTTTATGACTATTCTTACATAGTCACTTTTTAGTCGCTAATTTGTGACTAAATAATTTTGTCGCTATTTTAGTCGCTAAATGGCGACTATTTGCGACATTTTCGGCGGGTCGCAAAACATTGTCGCAAAATAGTCGCTAATTTAGCGACTAAAAGGTAGTTGCTTGTGTAGTCGTAAATTTGGCGACTATTTTGCAACATTTTCGGCGGGTTGCAAAATTTAGTCGCAAAATAGTCGCTAAAAGTTGGTTTAAAACACGTTTTTAGCATTCGGAGTAGGTGTACCTATATTTGGTGACTACGTAATATATTCACTTTTTAGTCGCTAAATATGTCTATATAAACTGAGCTCACCAATCGTTTTTCTCACTCACAGAAACACAACACTACAAGAAAATAGTGTCATAGCTACGCTTAAATTTACTGCAATAACTTCATATTTTGTTGCAAATTTGAAAATGCAATAAAATTGAGACACATTTTCTGTTGTTGCTATATGAGCGTTGCAAATTGGTATTTGTTGCACATATATTGCAAAATTTGCAATAAATAGACTCCTTGCTATATTGTCGTATTAATGCAACATTATTTTTGTCGTAAATTTGTCGTATAATTGTGATGTACGTTTGCAACTTCCATTTGTTACAAATTATTGGCACAGAAAAAATATGGCAAATATTATTACAAATTTGCGACGAAGTAATATATTGCTATATGTGTTGTATTAATGTAACAATATTTATGCAGCAAATTAGTGGTATAATTACGACGGTCTAATGCAATTATATATTGTCGTAAATAAATGCTACGGAAAATATAAAGCAAAAAATGTTACAAATTTGTAGTAATTATTTTTAAATATATGGTCGTCGCATATATTTTATGATGATGCTCACAACTAAAAATATTGTAAATATTGCCACTTTAATTTTTATTTCGTTGCATTATTACAATAATATATGATCATAAATCTCATTGCCTAATTCCACTTAATTTTGCAACATTAATATGAATCACTGTATTTTTCTATATTTTTGTTCGACATATGATTTGTTAAATTATAATTATTTATTTAAACTTTCTTCTATCCCTTAAATATATATTATGATAGGGAAAAAAACAGTGAAAGAAATGACTAACTTTATTAAGTAATAAAATATTAAAATATTTCAAAATGCAAAAATAAAAAATAATAGAAAAAACCAACCATAAATAAAAACTAAGTTCAGAATAAAAACCTAAAAATCATAACTAAAAAGCATAACTGAAACAAGTAAATGAAACTTAGTTGTTCATTTGTTCACAACATTAGAGGATTGACGGGAAAACAACATGTCAAACATTTTCTCTAATCCTTCAAGCTTAATGAGGCTCTCTCTTATTTCTGCATTCTTTTTATAAAGCTCTTCCAACTTTTGTTTGATAGCCTCATCATTTTCCACATCCTTATACAAAAAATATAATAGATCAATGGAGAAGTGTGTTTACTTTGGAGAAGAAGCGGTGATTGCTAATGTGTTGTGTTTTGATAAACTACGTCCTTAACTATATATAAGCAGAGAATAAAATAAAATCTTTGATACTGAATAATAGTGGATTTATCCAAATCTTTCAAGTATTATTGAAAATATAAGAGGTGACAAGCGGGAAGAGGCTGGAAATACTTAAAACTAATAAATTTGTTTCATTGAACGTAAAATATGGGAGTTGGGTAATATCCAAATTATTTAGATGTGTTGAAAAATGAAAAACTCATTAATTCTTGCTAAAATTCTAGCTAATTTTTTATTAGAGTTTGATAAGAAAAACTCATCTTTGTGAAGATATGAGAGAAGGAAGCCACGTTCCTAGTCCTATACTTAACAGATAATTATCAAACTCTTTTGTTATATCTGTTTTAATATATTGTTATTTACTTAGATAATGATGATCATGCTTAAAGTCACGTATATATATTTTTTCTTTTTAGAAAACTCAATTCCAGAATCTGACCACTTGAACCGAATTTACTGTACCAATACCATATATTTTATATTAAAAATGAGCAAATAATATACAAATTATATATAACCCAACTAAACCAAAAAAACATATACCAGACGTTAATAAATTTACAAAATATTATACATATATATATAGATTTCAACTAGTAATTGAGTAAATAAGATAATATATATTAAGATAAATTTATAGAAAAATATGTTGCAAAAAGGTTATAAATTGTTGTAAATACAGTAACAAATATGTCACATATTTTGTCACATATTTTGTCACATATTTTTACTAAATTTTTCTTGCAAAATAACCACAACCCATAACCGTTGAATATTTCTTGCAAAATTTGCAAGACATTTTTGTATGTCGTAATAATGTTGTTATTTTGTAACAAAAAAATGCAACGGACAATTTTGTCACTATTTTGCAACAATTTTGTAATAAAATTGTTACGTGTATTCATCATTGCAAAAATGTAGCAAAAAATGTTACAAAATCTTAATGAATATGATCATTGCAAAAATATCGTGGCAATAGCAGTATTTTCTTGTAGTGACAAAGCAACACAATAAAAAAAATCGAGATCATAGAGATTTATAATAATGTCAGGAAGTTACAATTATAGTAATTTCCGAGAGTGGATGTACAAGAGGATCGATGAGGTGACGGGAAATTTTACAGAAGAGTTCAGAGCCGGGATGGAGCAGTTCATGCAATTTGCAAATAGCCAGTCTTTTGCACAAGAAAACGGGGGTAAGTTTTTTTGCCCTCGTAGTAGGTGCAAAAATGGGAAGCGTTTTCTAGGGACTAGAATTTGGAATCATCTTTTTAGTTATGGGTTTATGCCAGATTATTATGTTTGGTATAAGCATGGCGAAGAAATTAATATGGATATTGGAACGAGTACTGTTGATCCGACATTTATTAGTGGGAGTGAGGAAGTGGGTAATGTAGTAGAAGATAGATATGTGGATTTGGTGAATGATGCATTTCCTTCTAATGTGGGTTATGATAATAACTATCAATGGGATAGGGGTTATCAGAGTGTAGAAGAACCAGTACTTAACCATTCAAAAAAATTCTATGACTTGTTAGAAAGTGCAAATAATCCAAT
>NC_141896.1:15469737-15523835 GCF_030686135.1 Camelina sativa | reverse complement strand
ATGTCCAATTACATGGTGTTCTCAAAAGCAACAAGTGGTGGCTTTATCTTCGTGTGAAGCTGAGTTTATGGCAGCAACAGAGGCAGCTAAACAAGCCATTTGGCTACAAGAACTCTTTGCTGAAATAGTTGAAGAGCTTGTGAGAAAGTAATGATACGGGTGGATAACAAGTCTGCTATTGCACTCACTAGGAATCCGGTTTTCCATGGCCGCAGCAAGCACATTCACCGGCGATATCATTTCATTCGTGAGTGTGTTGAAAACGGACAAGTTGAAGTACTGCATATTCCAGGAACGGAGCAAAAGGCTGATATCTTAACCAAAGCACTTGACAAGAACAGGTTCAAGGTTATGAGGAATCACATTGGAGTTCATAGCATGTCAAGAAAGGACTTCAAGCTTAAAGGGGAGATTGTTGGGCTAAGCTTGAAGAAGAAGAAAGCGGTTTAAAGGAAAAGGAAAACTCTAATCCAATTAGGAATAGTTCTATTTAGGAGGAATCTAAATAAGTTAGTTTACCTATTTGGATTAGGAAATAATGTTCTAAGTTTTCTCTATATAAAGAGTTGCCAATGTGTGGTATACCTTTGAGAGATTTGAGAGATTGTGTGAGAGAACTTAAAGTTTTGAGTTATTTTCTTTAAGTTATATAAGAGAGTTATTCTTATAAACAGATCTTTTGTTCTTAAATCTTTCTTGCTAAAACTAGAATGGTATCTCTCACAAACCCATTTGCGTCTGAAACATCCTTGACAGACCTCAGCTTCTCCTTTAACTTCTTAAGCTCTTGGTTTTGGAGTTCAAAACCACGAGACGATTTCACTATGCCTCCATTTTTGAGAATCGCTACAATGTTAGCCAAACTTCTGATTCTAAGAGTAAAATCCTGGCGAAACCTTCCGATCAATTCCCATTGGATTGATTTGCCACTGTCCCTATAGATTGCATTTTTGGGTTTAATATATGTTTCAAAAACATATTCAATAACATGAAACACCCTTCCAACGAAAGGACCATTAAAATCTTTCTTTCCTGCAAAGCTTATTAGCCAATGACAGAATCGTAACATAGAACGAATGTCATCAGATAAAAGGAACATTGCTTCAGCCACAAGAAGCGAGAACTCAACTCCGAGTCGCACAGCCTCCTCTTTCTGCTTCTCTTTCTCATTAGTGAAGTTAGTGTTGCCAAACACAAAAGAAAAAAAATCAATTACTTCACTTTGTAAAATTGAGTAAGAGAAAGCAAACTCTCACTGACCCTGAATTGTAAGGAGAATATCTAGACAGTGGAGATTTCTTGTTTCCACGAATAACATGGTTGGTCATCGATATTGATTCTGTTTCGATACAATTCAGATGCAAATTCTCAAAATCTCCCGACGTATTAATAGGATCTATCAACCCTAGATCGTAAAAATTTCATGGAAAAGTAATCACCTGTTCCTCCTGTATAGCCAGTTAACCCTGTTTTTTTGGCAACATAAATTAATTGAAGGGGTTTTAGCTCTCATATATGATATATCTCAACCGTCCCAACGATTTTAAATGCATCGCATTTTATGTATATTTATCTCACGTACTAAGAAAAAGTCAATTAAACTAATATCTTATTATATCAATCTGAGATTTTCAAATGTGTAAACTAAAAATTAATATTTGATATGAGAGATTTGAGATAATTATAAAATTAATAATATTTTAAAAATAATTATAAGATTATATATATATATATATATATATTTCATAAAATTCAAAACTATAACATTATTTACTTATTTTTAATTTTAAGTTATTAATTCTACAAAGAGTAGAAATTAGATTAAGTAAAATATAGATGAATTATTAATTTTAATTTTGTAAATACTCACTTCTATATAAGCATAGATAACAAAATAATTTATTCAAAAATATTCCTTTCAAATTTGTTCTATTGGTAAAACTTTTTAATGGAAAGGTAAATTTGTCTCATTTTTAAAACCTAAATTTTCTCCTACTTTCTCTTTTTAGTTTGGAATAGGTTAGATTAATATGTTGACCAAAAAAAAGATTAATATATGCATCTTCCTTTTCTAATACTGTATTTTTAATGTATTATTTTTATATTGTTTTATTTAATGTATGTTTTCATTTTTGAATTATTTGGGATTCTTATATTATCATGCTTATAATTTTCTATTATTTCTTTATTTATGTCAAATTATTTTTTTTTCTAATTTCTTTGATTGGTGGTCATATACTTTTTTTTTGCAAACATAATTGTTACCATTTATTCAATCCCAAAGGGAGATAAGCAGTAGAAGCTCATCAACCTAATGGTTAGATAAAATAGACTAATCAAAGACAAGTTTTCAACAAACATATATAGATAGATAGATTAGAAAAACATAAATTGTTGTTGATAGACCTATAGGAGTTCGGAGACTGTGCACCATGGTGTACGGATATGTTTAAAATAATTTATTTGGCCACCTGTGTCACCAAAGTGCAATTATTTTTTCGATCAAGGGTCCTGAGAGAACTCCAGAGTTAAGCGTACTTGAGCTGGAGTAGTTTCAGGATAGGTGACCTTTTGGGAAGTGATTGTCGAAACTGTGCGAGTGAAAACAAAACACAAATAAATATCATATGGTGATTTGTAGGATCGGTAAAAAAGTATTTAAAGCCTTTAGGAAGTAATAAACCGGCCGTCGGATATAGGTAGGCCAAGAGTATACGTGGAGTCCACTGATAAAGGTGAGAGCCCATGGACTGTGAGTGGACATGGGGCTCACTAAGCAAGGTGGCAGTCGGGGCGTTCCAGAGACAAAGGCTACATCATGGTGTGTCGAAAACACTTCCACAAATACATTAGAAAATTTAACATTAGTTACTATCAAAAGATTTTGTAACGTTAGAAAATGGTCTTTAGTTTCACTGGTTGTCGGAGCAAGCCATTTTGAGATAGCTAAAAGACGTGAACATGTTCTCACCACACATGAGGAGGGCAGAGCCGAGGTTCTCTCTATGGTGGAGGAGGTTAGACGCAAGGTTATCTCTCCAAGGGAGAAAGGTGGAGGAGGTTGGACGCAAGGTTATCTCCCCAAAGAGGAAGGTGGAGCCAAGGTTCTCTCTATGGTGTAGGAGGTTTGACGCAAGGTTTTCTCCATAAGGGAGGAGGGCGGAGTCGAGGTTCTTTCCATGGTTGGTCATATACTATTGTGATGATTGTATACTATATAATATATTTTTTTATTCGAAATACTTTTTGAGCCAATAATATTAGTAATTAAAAAAACTATGCAAAAGTAAAAGTAAAAAGACATATAATAGTTGACTTAATGTGTTCATACTGACATTTTCTAGGTGGTGGTAAATAATATATTTGTAAAATACAATATATTTAGATGTGAAAAATACGTTTTTAATGGTAACATAAATAAAAGATTTGTGAATGAATATAAATAAGTATATTATAGCAAAAGTAAAACTTATAAATAACGTACAACAAATTTTAATATATTTTTGTTAAATTTAATTTTATTTATAAAACTTTAAAAATAAATTGAGATTAGAAATAATCTAATTTTATTTTAGTAAAATAAAGATATTTGGAATGTATTACGTGAAGAAAAGAAAAAAAAATTTGTGATATGTTAATTTGATAAAAAAAGAAAAAAAAAATAAGAGCTTGCAAGTCATATGATAAACGACGGGTTATATGTAAAGTGTTTAGATACTGTTGAAATGGATTTAATAAGATTTATAACCTCTAAATCTTTGCAATTTGATTATTAAATTTTATCATTTGTTTCACATATTTGCAATTGTATTCCAGATAAATTTAATTGTATTTATTATTTGTAACTGTATAATCAACTTAATTATTCCACAGAGTAATATAACTTATTTTCTCTTTAAATCATATTACATAATTATAACTCTATGACACTATTAATAATGGTATTGTACGTCACATAATTATAACTACTTAAAAAAAATAGTTATAGTTTAATACAAAACAAAAAAAAACTTATCAAGCATTATATTATGAAGGATTTAATAAGATCCAAAAATATACAGAAAAAAAAATTAACTAAAATAAATATTTAACAAGAATAAAACAATAACATTAGTTACTTTTTAAACATATCTTTGCAATTTTAAATCTTAAATGAATATCAAGTTGTGTGGTAGCACGGGTCATAACTCTTTTTTTTTTTTTTTTTTTTGACAACACGGGTCATAACTCATAATATAGTAAGTATATGTATTTTGCCTGAGCTCAAAATAGAATTCATGATCAGTCTTTTATGTCACTTATTAAAATTTAAAATCTCATAGAAAAATTATACTGAAAGTCCTATCTTTTATTTAGATTAGTTAACCATCTCGTTCTTAGGCTATTTTGTGTGTCGGATATCATCTTTTGTTTTGTTTAAATACAAAGTAAATACCATTCATTTTTTTTAGAGCAATAATCTAGTTATTTCAAAATGTATGGTTCAATGTAGGCACTATCAGCTTAAAGGCATGTAGTAAGAATGTGGTTCATGTTGTAAATCGATACAACAACTTTAGATTCAATCATATACTGATTGATGGATCTGACTCAAGGTTTAAACACGAAAATAGAGAGAACAGATAAACAGAGAACACAGAGATTTGGTAACCCAGTTCACTGCATCAGCAGCTACGTCTGGGGAAGAAACAGAGTCCCCAACGTCCACTATAGATTAAGAGTTACATATGTGTTATGGTTACAACATACCTCTCACACTCTTCTAACATTCTAGATCGAGTCTCACAATAACAACACATGAAAGAAGAATAACAAGAGATTGAGCCTAGATACACCAAGAATCTACATCTCTCTCTAGCTCTGTTCACCTCTTCAGAACCGCCTAAACTGGGGTTCAGCGCAGCTCTTTTTGCTCTCTCTCTCTCTCTTTCTCATCTGTTTGACCTTATGTATTTATATCTAATACATAGTTGGTTCCTGTATGGGCTTCAGACCAATATCTGGCCCAGTTTCTGATAGACCAAACAAGCCCACATATACAAGCTTCTGATCCACTACAACTTCCTGTTTCAAGTTGGATCACATCTCAACAATCTCCACCTTGATTCAAGCTTGAAACTTTGAAGAAACACACCCCATAGAACCTTTGGAGTTCAGCTCTAAACTTGGCTAAACAATCTTCAATAACCTGCATAAGTCACACTCATACAACAAACATTTCAGCAAAATTAACTCTTGAAATTTGCATCAACCATCAACACATCCTTCTATGAATAACCACACAGACCCCTTAACTTCAACAATTCTCATGTCCATTCCTTCAGAGGTAAACCAGTACTTAAGACACTCTTGTGTCATCTTTGTCATGCGTTTGACATCTTCATAGCTTTGATCATGAGATTCCCACTCATAAACTATACAATAATATGTTAACAACACCAACAACATGTTCACTCAACAGATCACTTTGTAAGCTAAACCACTTATAAGTTAAACAATCACACAATTTTCATCATGGTTTATGTCAAACACCATATACCTGTTTTAGTGATTGAATTTCATTATGCAACACCTGATTCTAACTTGCTAGCCCTTGAATTCCAACTCTTGTGCGCACTAAGACAGAAATCAAACATTTACTTGAATCAACTACATAAAATATTGAAACCCTTTTGTTTCAACCTGAACAAATTCTCTGATTCTAACTTATCACAATTACAAACCCTCCTGATCACTCATATAGATAGAGTGAGCCAGTTACAACTTGAGCCAACCAAATAACAACCACTTAACCAATGATCTTCAATCGACTCTTTGTACTTGTTTGAGTTACAACCAAACCGGGTCTCTCACATGTATGATCATACACCTTGACAACAACACCTTCTTGAGCTTGTTAGACTTGTAAAGAATCTCAACATCCAGAAACACCAGTGTATAACCCGAGATTACCCATTACAACCATATGTTTTAACATATCAACCTGAACCACTTCACAGGTTCAAACATCCTTATAAAACAGAATCACCACCAACAGCTTGTGACATGTTGTTAGTCACTTCAACCATGTCTCATATCATCATAACAAGTGCTATGTATAAGACAATACCTTAAAGCTTCTTCACATCAAACCTTAAGCTCAGTATGTGTTACTCCAACTCTTAAACACATTCACAAGTATCCAGAATCCACCAAACAACTTGGTACAACATCATAAATCTTCTCAGGCCTTCAACAGCCTTTTACTAAGGAGATTATTCAAACTCCACCTTATGATGCAAACATACAACTTACAACTTCTCAAGTAGTTGTCTTCAACTGATCAACAAATGCAATTTTGACTCTCTTTCATAATCAGCCTTTCTATGACTTCATATCAGTTGCAAATACTTCAAGCCTTGAGATAAAACATGTTTCCATGTGAGATGCACAACAGACTTTCCTGATATGAATTACATAGACCATACTTCAATACCAGAGATCACTCCATGATTGAATACCTCATACACAACACAATCACTTATGTGTCTTCAAAACAAACAGCCTTTCCTCTACGGTTCTGACTGACTCCATAGAGACTGTCCTAGTGACTGAATCGAAAAACTTTAAATCTCTGCTTACTAACTCAGAAAATCCTTCTGAACCACATAGCAGAACTCTAGAATCAAATATGTTCCAAACACCTGAAACAGTCTTCGATTCAATAGCAATTTGTATGACAACAATAGATAAAATCCCAAAATGCACCGCTGTTGTTTCCAACAGGTCACGTCGCCTAACGTCCTAAGGCTAGGAAGAATTTCGACACAAAACTTCGTTCAATCCACTACACATAACAAATATTCAGCCAACAGTTTTGACAATCACCATATTAGCTTACCTTTGTTCAATTCACACTGACCTCTGATACACTCCATCATGTAGATAAACACCTCCTGAATGCGAATTTCCACACTCTCTTATAGCTTCAAACAATCTTGACTCATTCATATAATCCCTTGACTGCTACTATCAAGACTTTGTATACGTCTGCACTAGTCGCATTATATACCAGAACGAGATGCCTGATACATTCTAAGAATAACCACATGATTCTTGATTAAACTAGCTTCCAACTGACATTACTAATCCAGTTTAAGCTACACAACCGTATTGATTTCTATCACCAAATGTAAACTCCACCTTGATGATCAGCTACCAATTATCAATGCAACCTCATGTTTTCTCTTGATCATCATGTCAAACCAACAATGATGGCCTACTATGCAAACTTTAAGACCTTGAATCTTCCACGTCTGAATTTCACAATAACCATTTTATCTTATCTCTTTTGAAATTGAAGCTTTTAGTCACCACATCACTGATTTTTCCTTATCAGCTTTTACCATGAGTTTGTACTCGTCTTCACAAAACTCATGTGTAACGTCAGCTACATCATGAGCTTGACCAACTTCTGCAACATCCACAGAAACCTGAACAATGACTATACACTTACATGTTATTCCAACAGAACACCCATCTGTTCCTTTTGATTCATAACTCGTGTGCCACAGAATATCAAACAACAGACCTTGTAGTCTTGAGCCAATTTCTTCAGACTCCATTCAGCTCCCTTATGATCTCCTTTAACGCATGGTAATCAACACTCTGAACCTTGCTTAGATTCACAAGAATCTAACTGATAGACTGGTTTTCACCTAGGGTATCAATTCCCTATGCAGTTGTAGTACAAAGGGTTATCAATCCAAATGGTTGTTATGCTAACAGATATGATGCAATCATAATCAAGCAAGTCAAGCCAAGCAATAAGGGGGTTTGGTTCTAACAGTTCTAATATAAACAAAGTAAAAGAATATAGACAAGTAAACCACACGACCTAAGCACTCGATGAAAGCAATCGAGTACAGGATCGAGTGGGGTTATCGAGTATGCAAGCGAACTATAAACAGCTCGAGGTATTACTCGATGCAGGTTATCGTGTACCTGATCGGGTAAGTGGTCGAGTAAGTAAGGAAAATGCAGGGAATGAAATACGAAAGTTCCTAAGGATGGGGGTAATCGAATCCTAAGTGTTCTAGACTAATACGGATGCCTTACATGCCTCAAGCAATTATTTCCTAGACAATGAACCTCTAAAACCTTGTCACCACACTGTCGCACTAGTAACAATCAACCTTGAACATACTACCACACTGTCGCACTAACAATATGTACAAGCAGGCATTAAGAACAATTCATTTTTCTGTCAATATACTTAGACTTATCTGATTTTGTCACTCAAAGTTAAGTATACCTCTAGCATTGACCTAATCAAGCATTTTATCTACTCCTTTCGGCCTGTAGCATTATAAGCGCCCTAGATCTAGTCTCAACCTGTCGGTCTGTTGACCGCATTAAGAACATCAACCTAGAAGGAAATTTATCTATCATAACAATCAACTAAAGCATCCTAACCGATCAAGAACACCTAATCATCTATCCCATCCCTAGAAACTTTGCTACACTACTCGGACATAGAAACGAATAATAAAACCATAGAAATAAACGAAAATGACATTATTAAAAAGATAGAGTAGAGTAGAAAAGAGTAGGGATCAAAGATCTATAAGAAACTACAAATTAAAAGTACAAAAACAAGAAGAAATGTTGAGTCGCTCAGTTCTCTCACAGAAGGTCTCGCTCTCTGGTTTGAGGGTCTGCGGCGTGCTCGTTTGTGAGCTAGGGAAAGAGGGGGTTTATATATGGAAACCCATTTGACCTAGCTTCCCAGACCTGCCCGATGGTCTACTCGATGGGGTGCACGAGGCTTGAGTCGGGTAACTCCTCGGGTGGATCTTCGGGTTGCTCTTCGCGCTCTTGGATCCTCTTTGATCGTGTTGGGGTTCGGACTTGTTCTTGTAGCTCGATGGCTCCTTTGGGTACATGCTCGAGTTGTCCTTGTTTTTCCCCATTTTTGGCTCTTTAGCACCTGTTTTCATCCAATATATGCAAATGCAGAAATGCAACACCCTAAATGCTCTAAAACTTGATTCCTACAGTAAATGGTCTAAAAACGCTAAGTTAGAGGTATGAACAATGCAAAATAAGGACAAAAAGGGATGCTAAAAACATGTAAATTAGAGTGTTATCAGACCCCCAAACTTAAATCTTGCTAGTCCTCTAGCAAGTAAGTAAGAAGGTACGGTTTGAAAGTGGGGACTCATAACCTTAAGATGCTAATCGAAGGATGCAAGCTATAGTCCTTAAAGATAGTTTAATGGTGCTAAGATCAATCAACATACTTACAAATATTTTTCTAGGAGACTATAGCAAGAACTTTTTTTTTTTTTTTTTACTTAGAGACTTAGAGCTAATTAATTCTAACCTTAGGAACTTTTCTATTTTTTTTTATATTCCACAACCCATCCCCCAAATAAACATTCTAACCACCTATCTTTCAAAATCGAATCTATTAGCTAGTTCAAATCTAACTTAGCTAAATCAAGAGGCAGTTCTTTGTCGTTCTCAATACTCTCAAGGTTTCACAACCTATAGCACAATGAAAAAGGCCTCACTCAACAATTCACAACAAGGTTTGAAAGAAAGGTTTGGGTTCATGGGTAGGACAAATGAATCGGGTTAAACGAAAAGATTGGTAGAAAGTGGAGTGCTAACCCGAGTTTAGAGTTACCATGAGAAAGTATTCAAGTTCCATAAGCAAGACAATTAAAGTTCAAATTAAATCCAATAATATAGAGATGTTCTAATGTTCAAGCAAGTGGAGGAATCATTATCGACACAAAGGGTCTAAGCAAAAATTTTTCATTTTTTTCCAAAGACTGATCTAGCAACAATGAACTGTGATTAAGGGCTATAGCTTCAATCCTAAGGTTTGATTTTAAACAAGGTGGTTTTAATCATTGTCCCCTAAGATGCATATGCAACAATCCTATATGAAACAAACTAGACTCAATCCTAATATGTAAATGCATCTACATGAACACTCTTTTTTTTTTTTTCGAAATTTTTCTAATTTTTTTGGGGTTTTTAATGCACATAGATGCAAACTCAAATGAATAAAACTAGCATGCAAAAATTTGAAAAAAAAAAAAAAAAAAAAACACAATGTTAAATACATTCTAGGACCCTCCCCCAAACTTAGATTACACAGTCCCTGTGTAAATAAAAGTTGGAAAAGAATCCAAGAATCACAAAATTAATTAAACTAAATGCAATGATATATACAAGGTTGGATGAAATTGGTACCCTCATGGGTTGGAGAAGAAGGACGTCACAACAGCTTCCATGCTTCCCAATGTACATTCAGGCTTGTTCTCAGCTCCAGTGGTTGCTGGATTTGGCTCATCAGTGAGCTCGTTGATGTGTGCGGACCTGTTGCTCGGACCAGCATCCGAGTCATGCATCGGGTAGGGCATCGGGTAGGCTCTAGCTCATTCAAATATCCCCTTAACACTTAATGTTTTTTTTTTTATATTCCTAGAATTCAAAGACACTAAAAAAAAGAAATCAAAACAACAAAAAAACTTCAGCCATATTCAGAAGGATACCTTTGGGACTTCCTCCCAAGTGAGCTTGTTTAAGTCACTAAGCTTGACTTTTCATCCTTCTCATGCTTTGGAAGATTTATAGAGAGGAGATGAAGTCCTCTCTATTCCCTGAGATTTCATTTTTCTTCTTTTTCTAGGATCAATGCTAAAAGTTTTATTCCTGATCGTTATATGCAGCCCTTGCTTTGCTTTCTTTGAGGAAGAACAACTGACTTTCCCTTGAAGTTTCTTGATTTTCCCACTGATCTTCTTCACTATAGTTGTTAACTCCCTCACAGAATCCTTGAGAATGTTAGTAGTTTGAAGTGCTGACAACCCATCAGATACGGAATTTCTTGACTCCAGCTGTTGGGGAAGCTTGAAGATTGAACCTGAGCATTCTGGGAGAGCTGGAGTGTCACCCGACCATGGACCCGAACATGAACCCGAACATGGGGTCGTGTTATGGGGTCGTGCTCCCGTTGGAGCTTCCTCATATGCTGCGAAAATCTCTGTTTTTGGCCCATTTACACCCTCAAATATTACATAATGATTTTCACATAAATCCTCCCCATCTTGAAGTGCATTGTCCCCAATGATTGTAATGTTTTCTTCATAGGCAGGTAACTCCCTTAAGGTGATAGCATGGATAGTAGCCAACTCCCTTTGATGGATTATTGATGTCCCTGGGAGTTGTCCTGAACAAGGAGAAGCAGCCAAGCTTTCAAGGTGATGAATTCTGGAGGTCAAATCGTCAATATTGAGATTATGGGCATTGTTGATGTAGTCCAGTTTGTTGTTCATCTCTGTAAACAGCCTAGCTGTTTCCATAGCTTCATTAGCTTGACTTTGTAGAACTTGCCGAAGCATATTCGTCAGTTCTTGATCTTGAGCAGGGGCCTGCTTGGGATGTTGTGGAGGATATATTGGGACCATAAACTGCTTATCTTAACAGACAACATGTACTTGCTCCTGTTGGGTTAGATGGAGTTTATCTAGCTTCTCAAGCTTCTCATTTAAGGCATTTAGTTCCTTCCTATGGCCTTCCTCAGAATCAACACCTCCCTTTAAGCTGAAATCATATTCCTCACTATAATTTGCATCACATTGAGCAAGATTCTCTACTAATTTCCAACCTTCAGCTACATCTCTATTCATGAAACTTCCATTGGAGACTGTGTCTAGAAGTATTCGGATACTTTGAATAACACCTCTATACAAAGTCCCCAACAAAGATGCATCGTTGAATCCATGGTGTGGGCATTGTCTCTGGTAGCCTTTGAAGCGCTCCCATGCTTCACTGAAAGACTCGCCATTTTGTTGAAGAAATGCGGAAATTTCGTTCCTCAAACGTGCAGTCCTTGAACTAGAGAAGAACTTCGCAAGGAAGACCTTCTTACAATCAATCCAAGAGGTGGTTTTTCTAGAAGGTAAAGTCTTCTCCCACTGATGGGCTTTATCTCCTAGAGAAAATGGAAACAAACTTAGCTTCAAGGCATCCTCACTAACTCCATTTATATTGGTGAGACTACAGAGCCTATCAAACTAATCAAGATGTGCAAGTGGGTCTTCAGTAGGCAGTCCATGAAATCTGTTGCTCTGAACCATTGTGATCAGACTACTCTTGATTGTGAAGGTTGTGTTGTGGACAGCAGGAGGCACTATCCCATACCTCTGAATATAAGTAGTGAGAGCATCACTATCACCAATCTTCCTTCTCCTTAGAAGTTTAGTTTGATCCTGTTGGTTTTCCATTCCCACTTCTTCCTGTTCTGCTCTGATACCGTCCTTTGATGTCTTGGTTCTCCTGGCAAACGGTTGGTGTATACAGGTACCCGATCAAGAATCCGAAAGGTCACTCGAGCAGGTGCTCGGGTAGACAGGTTCGGGTAGGGGTTCAGGTGGTGGATTGGGTAGGGGTTCGTGTAGGTTCACCTGAGATCCAAAACAGACAAGCAAACAGTCAGTACTGAAAAAATAATAAAAAGAACTTGATCTAGCATGTTCTGAAATCCTAAATGTAACAAGAAACAACCAAATGGGAACGGCGCCAAATTGATAGACTTGTTTTCACCTAGGGTATTAATTCCCTATGCAGTTGTAGTACAAAGGGTTATCAATCCAAATGGTTGTTATGCTAACAGATAGGATGCAATCATAATCAAGCAAGTCAAGCCAAGCAATAAGGGGGTTTGGTTCTAACAGTTTTAATATAAACAAAGTAAAAGAATATAGACAAGTAAACCACATGACCTAAGCACTCGATGAAAGCAATCGAGTACAGGATCGAGTGGGGTTATTGAGTATGCAAGCGAACTATGAACAGCTCGAGGTATTACTCGATGCAGGTTATCATGTACCTGATCGGGTAAGTGGTCGAGTAAGTAAGGAAAATGCAGGGAATGAAATACGAAAGTTCCTAAGGATGGGGGTAATCGAATCCTAAGTGTTCTAGACTAATACGGATGCCTTACATGCCTCAAGCAATTATTTCTTAGACAATGAACCTCTAAAACCTTGTCACCACACTGTCGCACTAGTAAAATAAGGACAAAAAGGGATGCTAAAAACATGTAAATTAGAGTGTTATCACTAACCATTGACACTGATACTCACATCTTGCAATCAACTACACACTTTCTCAAATCTTTGCCAGACTTGAATTTCCTCAAAGAAGCTAACCTGTTTTATTTCCAACATATTAACCTGAAACTGTTTCATGCTCATCTGCAACTTCTTCTTTGATCTGAACCAGAAATCCTTATTGATACTCAAACAACCATTAACACACATAGGATTTCAAGCTTTTATGGCGTCCCATTGTAGCAGAATCCTGTTCATATGGATTGTTCAAACTTCTCAAACTCGCACACAAGCTGCATCAGACTTTCAGCAAACTGAATATACCAAAAACACAACCTGAAACCCATCATTGAATCTTGGATAATCCCTTGCAAAATCAACAGCTAACCTTTTGTGCTATACCAAGATTCTGATTCTCTTAACTCATGCAGACCATCAACAAATAGAAACAACTCTTCAGAACATCACACTTTGACCTTGTGACTGTAGAGGATACAGACTTGACATCTTCAATATTTGAGCCAAAAGCAAGTAGAGGTTAACTCCACCTCAAACTAATCTCCAGTTGGTTGCGCAACCTTAAATCAAAAACAAACTCTATGGATGAGCGTTCTTGTACCAGCCTCAAGATATATCATATAACTGATATCAACATCATCACCAGTGACTAGCTTGATCCTGAACTCACATTGATGTTCAACTCTCGAGCCATTGAAGGAGACAACTTGTAGATCCTTCAGAGTTCGTAAACCTGAAAACATCTAATCTTAATGGATCCGCTGTAGTGAATCTTCCTTCTTCCAACATCGACGTTTTGAAACCCAGAACAGCCACCATCTTCTTCTTTCACGTTATTGTAGCACTATCTCTCTGCGAACTACATATCTGATATAAAGCTATCAGTTTCCTTCACAGATCTGAAAACTTTCTCACAAAGCTTGCTTCTCAAGAACCTGAGGCTCTGATACCACTAGTTGGAAATTGATACAACAACTTTAGATTCAATCAAATGCTGATTGATGGATCTGACTCAAGCTTTAAACACGGAAATAGAGAGAACACTGATAACTCTCTAATTTACATGTTTTTAGCATTTTTTTTTGTCCATATTTTGCATTGTTCATACCTCTAACTTAGCATTTTTAGGTTATTTACTCTAGGAATTCACTTTTAGAGCATTTAGGGTGTTGCATTTCTGCATTTGCATATTTTGGATGAAAACAGGTGCTAAAGAGCCAAAAATGGGGAAAAACAAGGACAATTCGAGCATGTACCCGAAGGAGCCATCGAGCTACAGGATCAAGTCCAAACCCCAACACAATCGAGGAAGATCCAAGAGCATGAAGAGCAACCCGAAGATCAACCCGAGGACTAACCTGACTTCACCCTCGTGTACCCCATCAAGTAGACCATCAGGCAAGTCTGGGAAGCTAGGTCAAATGGGTTTCCATATATAAACCCCCCTCTTCCCCTAGCTCGCAAACGAGCACGCGCAGACCCTCAAACCAGAGAGCGAGAGCTTCTGTGAGAGAACTGAGCGACTCAACATTTTTCTTCTTGTTTTGCATTTTTATTTTGTAGTTTTTTTAGATTTTTATCCCATACTTCTTTCTACTATACTCTATCTTTTAATACAATGTCATTTCGATTGCTTTGTTATTCGTTTCTATGTCCGAGTAGTGTAGTAAAGTTTATAGGGATGGCATAGATGATTTTGTGTTCTTGATCGGTTAGGATGCTTTAGTTGATTGTGATGATTGATAAATTTCCTTCTAGATTGGTGTTCTTAATGCTGTCAATAGACCCGAAAGGTTGAGATTAGATCTAGGGCGTTTACAATGCTACAGGCCGAAAGGAGTAGATAAAGTGCTTGATTTAGCCAATGCTAGAGGTTTACTTAACTCTGAGTAACAAAATTAGATGAGTTTAAGTCTACTGACAATAATGAATCGTTCTTAATGCCTGCTTGTTCATATTGCTAGTGCGACAGTGTGGTAGTGTGTTCAAGGTTGATTGTTGCTAGTGCGAAAGTGTGGTGACAAGGTCTTAGAGGTTCATTTTCTAGGAAATAATTGCTTGAGGCATGTAAGGCATCCGTAATGGTCTAGAACACTTAGGATTCGATTACCCCCATCCTTAGGAACTTTCGTATTTTATTTGTTTGCATTTTCTTCACTTACTCGACCACTTACCCGATCAGGTACACGATAACCTGCATCGAGTAATACCTCGAGCTGTTCATATCTCACTTGCATACTCGATCACCCCACTCGATCCTGTACTCGATTGGTTGTATTGAGTGGTTAGGTCGTGTGGTTTACTTGTTTATATTCTTTTATTTTGTTTATTTTAGGATTGTTAGAACCAAAACCTTAATTACTTTGCTTGACTTGTATTGTACTGATCATATCCTTCCTGCTAGCAATACACAACCATTTGGATTGATAACCCTTTGTACTACAACTGCATAGGGGATTGATACCTTGGGTGAAAACCTGTCTATCAATTTGGGGCCGTTTCCATTTGGTTGTTTTAATTTTGCTACGTTTAGGATTTCAGGACTTGCTAGATCAAGTTCGTTTGTCTATATTCGTTTTGGATACTGACTTGTTTGCTTTCGCATTGTTTGTTTTGAATCTCAGGTACAACCCGAGCACCCACCCGACCCGTCACTCGATCACCCGGATCGAGTTGATCCTCGTGTACACACTCGGATACCTACCTGTGCATGCAAACACGATATAGAGGTAGCCAGAACCTGAGTCCTTTCATCGACAACATCGACAGACCTCGGCTACTCAGACAACAACAATTTCAACCGGAACCATCAATCATTGAGGAGACGATGAATACTCAGAACGGTCCACCAGCTCCTCAAGCAAGGACCAATATAGGAGCAGGAGATGCTCCAACTACTCACACTCAGAGGAATAGCATTGTGCCACCAGCTGTGCAGAATAATAATTTTGAGATCAAGAGTAGTCTCATCCATATGATACAGAGCAATAAGTTTCATGGACTGCCAATGGAGGATCCATTGGATCATCTGGATGAATTTGATAGGCTCTGTAGCCTCACTAAGATAAATGGAGTCAGTGAAGATGGATTCAAGCTCAGGCTTTTCCCATTCTCTTTGGGAGATAAAGCACACATCTGGGAGAAATCGCTCCCTAAGGAGTCCATCACCACTTGGGAAGCGTGCAAGAAGGCATTCCTAGCCAAATTCTTCTCCAACTCCAGAACCGCAAGGCTGCGAAATGACATTTCCGGCTTTGTACAGAAGAACAATGAAACATTCAATGAAGCTTGGGAACGTTTCAAGGGGTACACTACTCGATGTCCACATCACGGCTTCAGTAATGCTTCATTGCTGAGCACACTATACAGAAGAGTGGTCCCCAAGATACGGATGTTGCTGGACACCGCAAGTCATTGTAACTTCCTCAACACGGATGTTGATGAAGGTTGGGACCTAGTGGAGAACTTGGCTCAATCTGATGGCAACTACAATGAGGAATATGATCGCTCTGTGCGATCTACAGGAGAGGAAGATGCCAAGTACAAGAGGGACATGCAAGCCCTCAATGACAAACTCGATCAGCTCCTCAACCAGCAGAAGCATGTTCATGCTATATCAGAGGAAGAGCAGTTTCTACAACAAGATGGGGAGACTATGCAACTATAGGATGTAAACTACATCAACAACCAAGGAGGTTACAACAGAGGGTGCACCACCTACAAGCCGAACCCGAGTGTGCCTTACCAAAACCCGATACACAACCCGATAACCCCATCGAGTTCGTCCTCGCTGGATTTGCTATCCTTAATGCACACAGTCCTATCTCGGAATATAGACACAATTAGCATTAATGCACGATTCGACAATCTCGCATGTCGTCTGTCAGCCAATTTCCAAGAACTGCACAAACGATTTGATGCATTGGGATCCCAAATTCAGGTGATTACGGATAACTCGGCTTCCACCTCAAACAGTCACACAGAGTATGCAAAAGTGATCGCCTTACAAAGTGGCCGACAATTACCCCTTCGAACAGCACCACAGGACATCACTGAGGCCAGTAATGATCTAGATGGGGAGGATCTCGGTGAAAGCCACTTCCCAGGACAACCCGATGCTCAATCCGATCCACCACCCGACCTCACTACTCGGACAGGTGATCGGATTGACCCTCCAGTAGCTCTGCCTCCTGCAGACAACCCGGGAAGAGAAAAGCATAAAGAAAGGAGATTCATTCCCCCACCTTACAAGCCACCTCTGCCATTCCCTGGACGATTTCGCAAGGAACTCCTAGAGAAGTACAAGGCATTGTTCAAAAAACAGATGCAAGAACTCGAACTTCGCATGCCCCTACGCCTTCACTTTGATTCCCCCCTTACCAGAAATTCCTGAAGGATGCAGTTATGGAGCGGATCAAGCAAGTACAGGGGATGGTTATACTCAATCATGAGTGCAGTGCGATAATCTAGAGGATTGCCGCTCCTAAGAAGCTGAGCGACCCCGGATCTTTTACTTTACCTTGCTCGATCGGACCATTGAAGTTTGGAAGATGTTTTTGCGATTTATGGGCATCAGTCAGCTTGATGCCACTCATTGTAGCTAAACGTCTCGGATTCGAGAATTTCAAGCCTACCGACGTCCAGCTGGTTTTGGCTGATCGAACTACGAGGTTGCCAAAAGGAGTTCAGGAAGATCTGCCGGTCAAAGTAGGGTCAGTAGACGTACCAACCGACTTCGTAGTTTTGGAAATGGATGTGGAGCCAAGGGACCCACTTATCTTAGGTCAACCATTTTTAGATACCGCGGGAGCAATGATTGATGTGAGGAATGGGAAGATCGATCTGAAGCTCGGGGAAGACCTCACTATGCAGTTTGACATCCGAGAGACTATGAAAAAACCTACAATAGCTGGTCAAACCTTCTGGATAGAAGAGCTAGAAAAATTGCGTGATGAAGCATTTGAGGAGATAGCGATAGGGGATTGCTTACAAACAGCACTGACAAATGATGGTAAGGAGGGATTCGCGCATCAAGAAACGGAGCTCTACAAAGAGTTGCTTGATACTTATCTAGATCTCATCGAACCAGAGCTAAGCGAGAACATGAGGGAAGCTGAAAGAGAAGGAATGGTACTCAACAAAGGAAGCATGGACACGTCAGTGGTCAACTCCTACGTCATGTCCTGCAGTTGCTCGACACCAACCGACCCGGACACTGACCCGATCGCCCCATCGAGTAGAGTGATCAAGCACCACCTCGAGCAGCAACTCCAAATCACCGATGATTGGCCGGAATCTAAGGCGCCTAAAGTGGAACTAAAACCTCTTCCTGATGGGCTAAGGTATGCTTTCTTAGGACCTAATTCAACTTATCCAGTAATCGTTAACTCTAGCATGCCTAAGAAGGAATTGAAATTGCTTTGCACCCAATTAAGAAATTATAGGAGAGCAATAGGCTATACTTTAGATGACATCAAGGGTAAATCCCCTGATCTGTGCACCCACCGGATAAACCTTGAAGATGAATCGTACTCTAGTATAGAGCCTCAGCGTCGCCTAAATCCAAACCTGAAAGAAGTAGTAAAAAAGGAGATTCTTAAGCTGCTCGATGCTGGAGTTATCTACCCCATTTCTCATAGTACTTGGGTGTCCCCAGTGCACTGCGTTCCAAAGAAAGGAGGAATCACCATAGTCAAAAACGAGAAAGATGAGCTAATTCCCACGAGGACAATAACTGGTCATCGAATGTGTATTGACTATAGGAAGCTTAACGCAGCCTCAAAGAAGGATCATTTCCCCCTGCCTTTCATAGACCATATGCTGGAACGACTAGCTAACCACCCTTACTACTACTTTCTTGATGGGTATAGTGGATTTTTCCAAATCCCAATACACTATGCTGACCAGGAGAAGACAACGTTCACCTGCCCTTATGGAACTTTTGCCTACAAGAGGATGCCTTTCGGTTTATGCAACGCTCCCGCAACTTTCTAGAGATGCATGACATCTATCTTCTCCGATTTAATAGAAGAAATGGTGGAGGTTTTCATGGACGATTTTTCGGTATATGGAGATTCCTTCTCATCATGTCTGTCAAACCTCTGCAAGGTGCTGAAAAGGTGCGAGGAAACCAATCTAGTGTTAAACTGGGAAAAGTGCCACTTCATGGTCCAAGAGGGAATAGTTTTAGGGCACAAGATTTTAGAAAAGGAGATAGAGGTCTACAAGGCCAAGATCGAAGTAATGGTCCAACTGCAACCTCCTAAATCAGTAAGAGATGTCAGAAGCTTGTTAGGGCATGCGGGGTTCTACAGGCGATTCATTAAAGATTTCTCTAAGATGGCACGACCGTTAACGCGGCTACTTTGCAAGGAAGCGGAGTTTGTTGTCGACAACGACTGTTTAGACGCCTTCAACAAGATAAAAGAGGCTTTGGTGAGCGCACCAATAGTTCAAGCTCCTGACTGGGACCATCCCTTCGAGATTATGTGTGGCGCTTCAGATTACACTGTCGGAGCAGTGCTGGGTCAGAGGATAGATAAAAAGCTCCACATGTTCTACTACGCCAGCAGGACCATGGACGATGCCCAGACGAGGTATGCCACAACTGAAAAGGAACTCCTTGTTGTGGTTTTTGCGTTCGAGAAGTTCAGAAGCTACTTAGTAGTCGGTTCTAAGGTGATTGTCTACACGGATCATGCCGTCCTACAGTACATTTACTCGAAAAAGGACACCAAACCCTGGCTCCTCAGATGGATCCTTCTTCTGCAAAAATTCCACATAGAAATCGTGGATAAAAAGGGGATTGAGAAAGGAGTAGCAAACTATTTGTCCAGAATGAGAATCAAAGACCCACACCCAATCGACGATTCAATGCCCGAGGAAAGACTGATGCACATCGCCTTCTTGGAAGAAATGAGCCACACGATCGGACACACGATAGCCCACTCGATCCCCGAGTCAACTGGGTCGATCGAGTTGATGGCGATCGAGTCGGCTAAGCTCCCTTGGTACTCAGACTTCGTGAACTACATGGTGTGTGTGGGGAAATCCCCAAAGACTATGACGCTCACATAAAGAAAAAGTTCTTCAGAGATGTCAACAGCTACTACTGGGACGAACCTTATCTTTACAAGAAAGGTACGGATGGCTTGTTCAGAAGATGTATAGCAGAAGAGGAAGTCCAGATAGTATTGGAGCACTGTCATGGGTCCGCCTATGGAGGACATTTTGCAACCTTCACAACAGTCCAAAAGATACTCCAAGCTGGTCTTTGGTGGCCAACAATGTTCAAGGACGCACAACTCTTCATAGAATATTGTGACTCGTGCCAGAAAATGGGCAACATAGGTCGACGGAATGAAATGCCTCAGCAGCCAATCTTAGAAGTCAAAATTTTTGACGCCTGGGGAATAGATTTCATGGGACCTTTCAACCCACCCTCGAATGGAAACATGTACATCCTAGTGGCGATCGACTATGTCTCGAAATGGGTAGAAGGAATCGCCAGTCCGACGAATGATCACAAGGCCGTAATAAAGATGTTCAAAAACATTATCTTCCCCAGATTTGGAATCCCAAGAGTAGTGATCAGTGATGGAGGAACTCACTTCATTAATAGGGTTTTCGATGGCCTACTGAAAAGGCATGGAGTCAAGCATAAAGTCGCGACAGCTTATCACCCACAAACCAGCGGACAAGTGGAAGTGAGCAACAAACAGATTAAAGCGATATTACCTAGAATTGTAGGAATCACAAAAAAAGACTGGGCATTCAAGCTAGATGATGCACTGTGGGCTTATAGGACCGCCTACAAAACACCGATTGGGCGGACACCTTTCCAGCTTTCTTTACGGAAAAAACTGTCACCTTTCGGTCAAGGTAGAATACAAAGCAATGTGGGCGACCAAGCTGCTAAACTTGGATATGAAGACCGCACATGAAAAGAGAGTAATGGATCTCCATGAACTCGATGAGATACGACTGGAGGCTTATGATAATTCGAGAATCTACAAGGAAAGAACAAAAGCTTTTCATGACAAGAGAATCCGACACAAGGATTTAAAAGCTGGAGACAAAGTCCTTTTGTTCAACTCAAGGCTTCGGCTATTCCCTGGGAAGCTCAAGTCAAGATGGTCAGGACCCTTCGAAATTAAGGACGTTCTGCCCTATGGAGCAATCACTCTTCTTGATAAAAATACGAAAGAATTCACTATGAATGGACAGAGAGTGAAGAGGTACATGGCAAATGAGAACACAGAGGAGGAATCATCTCTGCGTCTCGACGATCCCGCGCCAGTCTGAGATGAATTGAAAGTCAAGCTTAGAGACTATAAACAAGCTCACTTGGGAGGAAATCCCAAAGGCAGGTCTGTAAATATCATTAACATGTTTTTAAGCGCTTTCTCTCCTTAGTCCTTTCGCCCTACCCGATGAGCTACGCGATCCCACCCTCGATCAACACCTCGGATGCTGGTCCGAGTAAGTCGTCTGTGCACATTACTGAGCTCTCTGACGAGCAAACACTGGCACCTGCTGACGCCGGCGACGACCCTGGCTACACGTTGGCGAGTATGGAGGCTGCTGCAACCTCTTTCTTCTCCAACCCATGAGGTACCAAATTCATCCAACACTTGTATATACCATTGCATTTAGTTTAATTCATTTTGTGTGATTCTTGGATTCTTTTCCAACTTTTATTTACACAGGGACTGTGTAATTTAAGTTTGGGGGAGGGTCCTAGAATGTATTTAACATTGTGTTTTATTTTCTTAATTTTATTATTTCAAATTTTTGCATGCTAGTTTTATTCATTTGAGTCTGCATCTATGTGCATTACCCAAAAAAATTTGAAAAATTTTGAAAAAAAAAAGAGTGTTCATGTAGTTGCATTTGCATATTAGGATTGAGTCTAGTTTGTTTCATATAGGATTGTTGCATATGCATTTTAGGGACAATGATTAAAACCACCTTGTTTAAAATCAAACCTTAGGATTGAAGCTATAGCCCTTAGTCACAGTTCATTGTTGCTAAATCAGTCTTCGGAAAAAAATGAAAAATCTTTGATTAGACCCTTTGTGTCGATTGAATGCTTCCTCCACTTGCTTGAACATTAGAACATCTCTATATTATTGGATTTAATTTGAACTTTTTGTCTTGCTTATGGAACTTGAATACTTGCTCATGGTAACTCTAAACTCGGGTTAGCACTCCATTTTTACCAATCTTTTCGTTTAACCCGATTTGTTTTCCCTACCCATGAACCCAAACCTTTCTTTCAAACCTTGTTGTGAATTGTTGAGTGAGGCCTTTTTCATTGTGCTATAGGTTGTGAAACCTTGAGAGTATTGAGAACGACAAAGAACTGCCTCTTGATTTAGTTAAGTTAGATTTGAACTAGCTAATAGATTCGGTTTTGAAAGATAGGTGGTTAGAATGTTTATTTGGAGTTGGGTTGTGGAATAAAAAAAATCCCTAAGGTTAGAATCAATTAGCTCTAAGTCTCTAAGTAAAAAACAAAGAAAGAAGAAAAAAATTTCTTGCTACAGTCTCCTAGAAAGAAAGAAAAGGATATATATTTATATTAGGAGTTTAGCAATGAAAGAAAAAAAAAAAAGAGAAAAGAGAAAGAGCTAGAAATTCAAAGTCTAAAAGTGTAAACCTTAGGGAGTAAAAAAAAAAGAGTTAAAATCAAGAATGTTGGTATTTTAATTCTAGGGGGTTTAAATAAAAAAAAAGTGAGTGAATGAGAAAAGGGTAGATCATCAAGAGTTAAGCTTTGTATGTCCAAATTGTTCTCAGTCTTAGATAGTTTTCACAACTGTCTAGCATTCCATCTTTTGAGAGAAAACCACCAAAAGAATTTGTTTGAAACCACCTTACTAAAAAGCCTTACCCTTGAAACCGATTGAGCTTGATTCACCTTCCATTTGCAAGAATTCGCCAAACACTTAATTGAATGTGAAAGAGATGTTCCTTATCTTTAGTTGGAGGTTGAGCTAGATCGATGCATGGTAATAAGCATTGAAAAATATTTGTAAGTATGTTGATTGATCTTAGCACCATTAAACTATCTATAAGGACTATAGCTTGAATCCTTCGCTTAGCATTTTTAAGGTTATGAGTCCCCACTTTCAAACCGTACCCTCTTACTTCCTTGCTAAAAGACTAGCAAGATTTAAGTTTGGGGGTCTGATAACTCTCTAATTTACATGTTTTTAGCATCCTTTTTTGTCCTTATTTTGCATTGTTCATACCTCTAACTTAGCATTTTTAGGTCATTTACTGTAGGAATTCACTTTTAGAGCATTTAGGGTGTTGCATTTCTGCAATTGCATATTTTAAATGAAAACAGGTGCTAAAGAGAGAAAAATGGGGAAAAACAAGGACAACTCGAGCATGTACCCGAAGGAGCCATCGAGCTACAAGAACAAGTCCGAACCCCAACACGATCGAGGAAGATCCAAGAGCATGAAGAGCAACCCGAAGATCCACCTGAAGAATAACCCGACTTCACCCTCGTGTACCCCATCAAGTAGACCATCGGGAAAGTCTGGGAAGCTAGGTCAAATGGGTTTCCATATATAAACCCCCTCTTCCCCTAGCTCGCAAACCAGAGAGCGAGATCTTCTGTGAGAGAACTGAGCAACTCAACATTTTTCTTCTTGTTTTGCATTTTTATTTTGTAGTTTTCTTAGATTTTTACTTTTAATACAATGTCATTTTCGTTCATTTCGATTGCTTTGTTATTCGTTTCTATGTCCGAGTAGTGTAGTAAAGTTTCTAGGGATGGGATACATGATTTGTGTTCTTGATCGGTAGGATGCTTTAGTTGATTGTGATGATTGATAGATTTCCTTCTAGGTTGGTGTTCTTAACGCTGTCAACAGACCGAAAGGTTGAGATTAGATCTAGGGCGTTTACAATGCTACAGGCCGAAAGGAGTAGACAAAATGCTTGATTTAGCCAATGCTAGAGGTTTACTTAACTCTGAGTAACAAAATTAGATGAGTTTAAGTCTACTGACAATAATGAATCGTTCTTAATGCCTGCTTGTTCATATTGCTAGTGCGACAGTGTGGTAGTGTGTTCAAGGTTGATTGTTGCTAGTGCGAAAGTGTGGTGACAAGGTCTTAGAGGTTCATTGTCTAGGAAATAATTGCTTGAGGCATGTAAGGCATCCGTACTGGTCTAGAACAATTAGGATTCGATTACCCCCATCCTTAGGAACTTTCGTATTTTATTTGTTTGCATTTTCTTCACTTACTCGACCACTTACCCGATCAGGTACACGATAACCTGCATCGATTAATACCTCGAGCTGTTCATATCTCACTTGCATACTCGATCAACCCACTCGATCCTGTACTCGATTGCTAGCATCGAGTGCTTAGGTCGTGTGGTTTACTGGTTTATCTTCTTTTATTTGTTTATTTTAGGATTGTTAGAACCAAAACCTTAATTGCTTGGCTTGACTTGTATTGTACTGATCATATCCTTCCTGCTAGCAATACACAACCATTTGGATTGATAACCCTTTGTACTACAACTGCATAGGGGATTGATACTCTGGGTGAAAACCTGTTTATCAAACACATAAACAGAGAACACAGAGATTTAGTAACCCAGTTCATTGCATCAGCAGCTACGTCTGGGTAGGAAACAGAGTCCTCAACATCCACTATAAATCAAGAGTTACATATGTATTATGGTTACAACATACCTCTCACACTCTTCTAACATCCTAGTATCGAGTCTCACAATAACAACATATGAAAGAAGAATAACAAGAGATTGAGCCTAGATACACCGAGAATCTACATCTCTCTCTAACTATGTTCCCCTCTTCAGAACCGCCTGAACTAGGGTTCACTGCAGCTCTTTTGCTCTTTCTCTTTCTCATCTGTTTGACCTTATGTAATTATACCTAATACATAGTTGGTTCCTGTATGGGCTTCAGGCCAATATCTGGTCCAGTTTCTGATAGACCAAACAAGCCCACATATACAAGCTTCTGATCCAATACAACTTCCTGTTTCAAGTTGGATTACATCTCAACAGTTCCTAAAAAGAAAAAAAGAACAAAAAAAGTGTGATTCATACGTCCTAGAAAAATTGCGGCAAGACTCTTGGTTACCTGTTGATCTCTCAGCCTCGTACTAAGTAAATCGGATCTCTCAGCCTCGCACTATAACATCTGTGAACCAAAAATTGGTTTTTCTGGATGGGTGTCGATCGACACCAAGGTGGTGTCGGTCGACACCATTGTTTTCAGGTTCAACCATATTGCTTTAATCGTCGATTCGGACCGGTTTGGTTTAAGGAAACCATTGAACCGAGTCTTAAAAGGGAGAAAACGACCTAGGGTCGTGTTTTGGTGTTATCTCGCCGCTTTGAGAGAAAAAGAAAGAGAGAGTTTGTTCTTGAGGTTCTAGAGAGAGTTTGTAAGATTTCAAAGCTTTGTGGGGGAGATCTTGCTATGGGAGTGGGGATTCAAGGCTAGGAACGTGTGGGAGCTTGCTGGGAGTGTGGATTCGTCCATTGTTGGTCAGAAACTTCCTACAAAGAGGTGAGTGCATGACCATGGCTAATCTAAGCCTTTGATTCCTTGTTCTTGCTTGTGTGTTGCTTTGTTTGTGTGTTTTTCTTGTTGTTGCTACAGGTTCTTACGGATGTATAGGGCTTGGGTTTCGAGTATTGGAGGATTAGGTGGAGTTTGGGAGCTAGATTCGACTCTCGGCTTCGAGCGGATCACAGTTGCAGAGGGAGTGTCGATCGACACCACTTGGTGTCGGTCGACTCCAGTGAAGCAAGCATCGATCGACACTATGGGGTAGTGTCGATCGACACCGTTGAGCCAGTGTCGGTTGACACTTGGCTTGTGTCGGTCGACACCTCCCTTCCAGTGAGTCGGTGTTTGTTTTCCTGGTTTGTATGCTTTGCTTGTTGATTGTCTGGAACATTGGAATCACTGTTGCTTGTGTGTATAGCCCAGTAGATGGGAGGATTGCCTCACTGAGTGTTTATAAATACTCACGCATCTCAATTTGTGTTTGTGGTGCAGGTAAAGGCAAAGTGTGATCGTGGAATCAAGGCAATGAAGAGGAGGATGTTCTAGGGACTCGATTGGATGCTGTCTGACATTGCTAGGTTGCTAGAGTTGAGTCATTAGAAACATTGATAGGTTGCTGGTTCTATGTTTTTTGGTGATTGGTTATTTGGATATTGGTTATGTTTTGAATATTGGTTATTTATATTTATTGGATATTGGTATTGTTATTCCGCTGTTGATTGTGACTGTGGTTAGGTGGCTAGTGGATATGTGACCACTAGTTGTAGTTTTAATTATTATATTTATATTATTACTATTTATTAGTTATAAAAAAACGCGTCTGGTCATTTCAGTTCTGTATCAGGGCCCTTACGGTTCTAGGTTTGGGTTCACTAGGTTTCTGTTGTGATGTTTGGGATTGCATGTCTTGATTGATTATGTGAGTTAGTCAATTGTGTGTGGCATAGAGTCCTAGAACATCCTCTTCAAGCCGACTGTGTGATTCCACGGTGAGTTTATGTTTCTGTGTTATATTAGTAATTGTTTGCTTAGTCTTCAATTCATGGTAGTGCAGATGGGTAGAGATGGTACTGTTGCTGGTCGTGGTCGTGGACGCGGACGTGGTCGTGGACGCGGACGTGGTCGTGGTAGGGCAGAGTCCTAGAGGTTAGTGAGACTGAGGACCAGAGTGTGACAGTTGAGGGTGTTGGCAAGTTACAGGGTGTTCCGGAGGATTCAGTGAGTGTAGCCGGAGGGGGGCGGTGTTGATGCTCCAGTGGCCGGTGGTGCTAGGGTCCCGGGTGTGGGAGTCCCAGCGGGTGGAGTCCCTGGTGTTGATTTTGCGGCTTTGCTAGCACAGGTGTTAGAGCGGTTGCCAGCTGTGGTTCCGGCTCAAGCTCAGGTTGTGCCACCAGTGTGGCAGAGGAGCCGCAGCCAGTGTCTGCGGATGCAAGAGCACATGGACGTTATTTGTCCATGCTCAAGGAGATAACGCGTCTCGGGACTGAGCGGTTTTCGGGTGGTACAAACCCTACTGTTGCAGATGCGTGGAGGACGAGTATGGAACGTAACTTCTATACTCTGAGATGTCCTAAGGAGTTTTGGGTGGACATAGGGGTCCACCATTAGAGTGGTGATGTTGAGGTGTGGTGGAGATCAGTGGCTACTTGGAGAGTGCAGAGGGAGATGACTTGGGCTGACTTTGTCTTGGAGTTCAACCGCAAGTATTTTCCTAGAGAGGCATTGGATCGGTTGGAGGTGCAGTTCCTTCAGTTGTCTCAGGGGACACGGTCAGTGCGGGAGCTGGACTTGGAGTTCAGTCGACTTCTTTGTTATGGGTGTCGGGCTATAGAGCCTGAGGAGGCCCAAATCAAGAGATTTATGAGGGCTCTTCGTGATGACTTGAGGGTCCATTGTAGAGGGCGTAGTTATGCTACGCGTGCAGAGCTGGTGGAGACTGCAGCAGAGATTGAGCAGGATATCCGGCATAGTCAGTGGTGGTTTAGTCCAGTAGTTCACCCTAGTAAGGGTCAACATCAATGGAGGTTCTAGCAGGGGCGGCAAGCCTGTGCAGGGAACCAAGAGGAGGTGGGAGGCTGCGCAGACGCAGAGTGGCGGGGGTTGCTTCAAGTGTGGGAGCAAGGATCACAAGTTTGCTAGATGTCCCAAGAGGATTGCTCCAACGGCAGGGCCTCGAGTATGCTATTATTGCAGGGAGCTAGGGCACATCAGGCCCTTGTGTCACAAGTTGCAACCGCAGCAGTGGCAGCGTTGCAGCAGGTGCAGCCTGGAGGTCAGCAGGTGGCACGGATTGAGTAGGCGCCAAGGGTTTACACGACAGCAGAGACTGGTGGAACCAGTGCCGGGGTGATCACATGTATAATTTCTGGTACTTAAGCTTTGTGAATTTTTAGTAGGTTCAGATTTTATGTTTTCCTGTGATAAAGTGTTAGGTTCTCAACACATGAGGTTTGTGTAGGGACCTTGTTGGTGGGCGGGTTTAAGTCCGACGTTATGTTTGATTCTGGAGCTTCCTATAGCTACATTCCTCTGGAGTGTGCATAGGGTGCAGGGATCAGAGGGGATCCCGGAGAGCGTACAAGAGTTGTCAGAGTTGCGGGAGCAAACTCCTGAGGGTTATTGGACGAGCTAGAGGAGTTGATATTCAGATCGCAGGGGAGTCGTGGCCAGAGGATTTGCTTATCAGTCCGGTTGAGTTATATGATGTTATTCTTGGGATAGATTGGTTGCTTCGGCATATGGTGCATTTGGATTGTCATCATGGTACAGTGGAGTTTGAGCGTCCAGGAGGGAAGTTGGTTTTTCAGAGTATTATACCGACTTCAGGGAGTCTCGTGATCTCGGCCATTCAGGCTGAGAAGATGATCTAGAAGGGCCGTGAGGCTTATTTGGTTACTATATCTATGACAGAGTCAGTGGGGAAGTCTACGGTTAGCGGTATTCTGGTAGTGGAGGAGTTTGAGGATGTGTTTCAGTCATTGCAGGGATTACCACCATCTCGGTCGGATCCTTTTACTATTGAACTGGAACCAGGGACGATGCCGTTATCCAAGGCTCCTTACAGAACGGCTCCAGCAGAGATGGCAGAGCCGAAGAAGCAGCTAGAGGATTTGTTGAGTAAGGGTTTCATCCGTCCTAGTGTATCACCATGGGGAGCGCCGGTGTTGTTTGTGAAGAAGAAGGATGGGAGTTTTCGGTTGTGTATTGATTATCGAAGTTTGAACCGGGTCACTGTGAAGAACAAGTACCCTCTTCCTAGGATCGATGAGTTGTTGGATCAGTTGAGGGGTGCTACTTGGTTCCCCAAGGTAGTTCTGGCGTCGGGTTATCATCAGATACTAATAGATGAGGCAGATATGAGGAAGAAGGCTTTCAGGACGAGGTATGGGGATTATGAGTTTGTGGTAATGCCTTTCGGTTTGACTAACGCGCCAGCAGCGTTTATGAGATTGATGAACAGCGTGTTTCAGGAGTTTCTGGACGTGTCTGTCATCATTTTCATCAACGATATCCTGGTCTATTCTAAGAGTCATGAGGAGCATGCAGTGCATTTGAGGGCAGTTCTGGAGAAGCTGGGGGAGCAGAAGTTGTTTGCTAAGCTGAGCAAGTGTAGTTTTTGGCAGCGTGAGATGGGTTTTCTGGGTCACATTGTTTCTGCATAGGGGGTTTCTTTAGATCCGGAGAAGATTCAGACTATCAGAGATTGGCCTAGACCGCAGAACACTACAGAGATCAGGAGTTTCCTTGGTTTGGCAGGTTACTACAGGAGGTTTGTGCAGGGTATTGCAAGTAGAGCACGCCCTATGACTAAGTTGACAGGGAAGGATGTCCCTTTTGTGTTGTCACAGGAGTGTGAGGAGGGCTTTGAAAGCCTTAAGGAGATGTTGACTACTACGCCATTGTTGGCTTTGCTTGAGCAGGGAGAACCCTATGTGGTTTATACAGATGCATCTAGAGTTGGTTTGGGATGTGTGCTGATGCAGCATGGGAAGGTGATTGCCTATGCTTCGCGGCAGTTGTGGAAGCATGAGGGCAACTATCCTACTCATGATTTGGAGATGGCTGCTGTAATTTTTACCTTAAAAATTTGGAGATCTTATCTTTATGGTGCAAAGGTATAGGTGTTTACAGATCATAAGAGCCTAAAGTATATATTCACTCAGCCTGAGTTGAATTTAAGACAGATGCGATGGATGGAGCTTTTGGCAGATTATGATTTGGAGATAGGTTATCACCCTGGTAAGGCTAACACGGTTGCAGATGCTCTGAACGGAAGAGGGTAGCTTCGGCTCAGGAGCAAGAGATGGAGTCTCTGGTAGGGGAGATCAGTGCTTTGAGCTTGTGTGCTATTTCACAGGAACCATTGGGTTTAGAAGCAGTTGATAGAGCAGATCTTCTGAGTAGGGTGCGATTGGCTCAGAAGCAGGATTTGGGGCTGGTGAATGCCTCAAAGGATGTGGATTCAGAGTATTAAGTCTCAGATAATGGTACTATCTTGGTGCATGGTCGGGTTGGTGTGCCTAAGGATGAGGAGCTGAGATAGGAGATCCTGAGAGAGGCTCATGCGAGCAGGTTTTCTATTCATCCAGGAGCGACTAAGATGTACCGTGATCTCAAGAGGTACTATCACTGGTTCAGGATGAAGAAGGATGTAGCTAGTTGGATCGCGAGGTGCGATGTGTGTCAGCTAGTGAAGGCTGAGCATCAGGTTTCTGGCGGGTTGCTGAAGAGTCTACCCATTCCTGAGTGGAAGTGGGATATGATTACTATGGACTTTGTGGTAGGATTGCCAGTGTCCAGGACGTTTGATGCTATTTGGGTCATTGTGGACCGGTTGACTAAGTCAGCACATTTTCTAGCCATTAAGAAGACTTATGGAGCGGCGGCCTTGGCTAAGAAGTATGTGACGGAGATAGTCAGGTTGCATGGGGTGCCAACGAGTATCGTGTCTGATAGGGATTCTAAGTTCACTTTAGTGTTCTAGAAGGCATTTCAGGCAGAGATGGGCACTAAGGTGCATATGAGTACAACTTATCATCCCCAGACAGATGGATAGTCATAGAGGATGATCCAGACGCTGGAAGATTTGCTGAGGATGTGTGTTTTGGATTGGGGTGGCCATTGGGCAGATTATCTGAACCTGGTAGAATTTGCTTACAACAACAGTTATCAGGCGAGTATTGGGATGGCTCTTTATGAGGCTTTGTATGGGAGGCCGTGTCGTACACCGTTATGCTGGACTCAGGTGGGGGAGAGGAGCATGTTCGGGGTAGATTTTGTTCATGAGACCTCAGAGAAGATTCGGGTTCTCAAGCTGAACATGAAGGAGGCTCAGGATAGGTAGAGGAGTTATGCTGATAGGAGGAGGAGAGATCTTGAGTTTCAGGTAGGAGACAGAGTGTACCTCAAGATGGCCATGTTTCGGGATCCGAACAGGTCATTGACTGAGACTAAGTTGAGTCCGAGGTATAGGGGTCCGTTCAGAGTGATTGAGCGAGTTGGACCAGTGGCATATAGACTGGAGTTACCTGAGGTTATGCATGCGTTCCATAAGATTTTCCATGTGTCTATGTTGCGGAAGTGCCTCCGTGAGGGAGAGCGAGTGTTGGCTAAGATTCCTGAGGATCTTCAGCTTAACATGACTTTGGAGGCTAGACCAGTGAGGGTTCTCGGGAGGAGGATCAAAGAACTTCAAAAGAAGAAGATTCCTTTGATGAGAGTCCTTTGGGACTGTGATGGTGTGGAGGAGTAGACTTGTGAGCCTGAGGCGAGGATGAAGGCAAGGTTTAAGAAGTGGTATGAGAAGAAAGCCGCGACTTGAGCTTGTCTAGCCTGGTCCCATCTGTAATCCGTGGCTGGAGCGGGAATGGAGTATTCCAGCCCATCTTTCTTGTTTACTCGGTCGCTTGGGGTGGTTGGTTGTGTGACTCAGTAACAAGATGAGGTGGTGTTCGGAGTACAAAGTTTATGTGAGGCGGGGTTTTGGAGGAAAGTTTCTTGAAATAGAAGTTTCCAAAAGTGGAAAGTGCTAAATATGGAAAGTTTTATGCGAGTTAGAATTTCTCCATTTTAGCTGTGGAGAGCCTTGGGAGGGCTTGTGTGTGGCCTTAGTGGCGGACTTTTGAGTCATTTGTGCCGTGTGTGGCAGTCTTTTTAGACATTGTGTGGCCTTTGTGGCAAGCTTTTTAGCCAGTTGTGTGGCCTTTGTGGCAGGTTGTTTAGCCAAATGTGTGGCCTTTGTGGCGGTCTGTTTAGCCAGATATGTAGCCTTTGTGGCGGGCTGTTTAGCCAGAGTGCATGTTGTCCTTCGGGACAGATGGCCTTTGTGGCGGGCTGTTTAGCCAGAGTGCCTGTTTAGGCGGTCCTGTTTAGATAGATTGTTTGGTCTTTGTGACGGTCCTGTTTAGGACAGATTGTTTGGCCTTGGTGGCGGTCCTGTTTAGGACATTTATTTGGCCCTTGTGGCATGTATATGATCCTTGTGCGGTCATGAGGTATTCCAGTGAGGGGATATGTGGTTGGTAGGGCATTATGATGTCTTACGCGAGCCACGGGAAGGAAACCTGGATAGGGATAGGACCCAAACGTGTTCAGAATTGTTTACTCGCGACTCTTGGAGGACTTAGGTTCTCCTAGTACTGCCATATTCTGAGACTTTGTGGCTTGGGAATATGGTTGGTATATCGACTTTGGATGACGATCCGGGGGCGCACTATAGGGTGGCAACCCGAGAGACGAGTTTGGATTTTTTCTTATATATTATGGCATGCGGGTTTAGGCCCGATGAGGAGCCAATATTATGGCATGCAGACTTAGGTCTGATTAGGAGCCAATAAAACTCAAGGTTTAGGCCTATGAGTAAAGGAAAGTCCAAAAGTCGAGAGCGAATGACGCCTGGAGCGTGAGTCTATCGCCTAGAGGTGACCTTCTGTAGATCGGTTGGAGGAGTGAGGGCCGTGGAGACGGTTGCACGGGAGTCCTTGGCTGATGGTTGTTCGAGATTTGAGGACGAATCTAGATTGGTGGGGGAGAATTGTAACATCCGCAAACCAAAAATTGGTTTTTCTGGATGGGTGTCGATCGACACCAAGGTGGTGTCGGTCGACACCATTGTTTTCAGGTTCGACCAGATTGCTTTAATCATCGATTCAGACCAGTTTGGTTTAAGGAAACCATTGAACCGAGTCTTAAAAGGGAGAAAACGACCTAGGGTCATGTTTTTGGTGTTGTCATGCCGCTTTGAGAGAAAAAGAAAGAGAGAGTTTGTTCTTGAGGTTCTAGAGAGAGTTTGTGAGATTTCAAAGCTTGGTGGGGGAGATCTTGCTGTCGGAGTGAGGATTCAAGGCTAGGAATGTGTGGGAGCTTGCTGGGAGTGTGGATTCGTCCATTGTTGGTCAGAAACTTCCTACAAAGAGGTGAGTGCATGACCATGGCTAATCTAAGCCTTTGATTCCTTGTTCTTGCTTGTGTGTTGCTTTGTTTGTGTGTTTTTCTTGTTGGGATTGGTTGCTACAGGTTCCTACGGATGTATAAGGCTTGGGTTTCGAGTATTGGACGATTTGGTGGAGTTTGGGAGCGAGATTCGACTCTCGGGTTTGAGCGGATCGCAGTTGCAGAGGGAGTTTCAATCGACACCACTTGGTGTCGGTCGACACCAGTGAAGCAAGCATCGATCGACACTGTGGGGTAGTGTCGATCGACACTGTGGGGTAGTGTCGATCGACACTGTGGGGTAGTGTCGATTGACACCGTTGAGCCAGTGTTGGTCGACATTGGCTGGTGTCGGTTGACACCTCCCTTCTAGTGAGTCGGTGTTCGTTTTCCTGGTTTGTATGCTTTGCTTGTTGATTGTTTGGAACATTGGAATCACTGTTGCTTGTGTGTATAGGTCAGTAGATGGGAGGATTGCCTCACTGAGTGTTTATAAAATATTCATGCATCTCAATTTGTGTTTGTGGTGCAGGTAAAGGCAAAGTGTGATCGTGGAATCAAGGAAATGAAGAGGAGGATGTACTAGGGACTCGATTGGATGTTGTTCGGCATTGCTAGGTTGCTAGAGTTGAGTCATTAGAAATATTGCTAAGTTGCTGGATCCATGTTTTCTGATGATTGGTTATTTGGATATTGGTTATGTTTTGAATATTGGTTATTTATATTTATTGGATATTGGTATTGTTATTCCGCTGTTGATTGTGATTATGGTTAGGTGGCTAGTGGGTATGGGACTAGTAGTTGTAGTTTAATTATTATATTTATATAATTATTATTTATTATTTTTTTAAAAAGGGGGTTGGGTCCTTTCACGCACCAAGGAGACTGCTTTTGTTGACTGTTGGAATCACACCAAGCAGTCGGTTTTAATTATTGGAATCACACGAAGCAGTCGGTTTTGTTCACAAAGAAAGAATATAAGAGAATCACTCTCAAAAGAAAAGGTTTTTATAAAAAAGTTGGATGTTTATTTCATTGCTCTTACATGAGTTTATATAGGAAAAGAAACTTGGTAACAAAGTCAAGTATTAACTATTCTTGAAACTAAAAGACAATAAAGATAGATGGTTGAATGAAGACTCAATTCTTAGTGTTTTCCCTTCCCAAGGTGAAGAGAATCACTCTATTTTCGTCACTCCTCTTTTGTCACAAAATAAAGTGGTTATTTTGGGCTTTCTTGGACTTGAATAAGGTTCAAAGTAGGCTGGACTTGATAGAATCATCCCTAATATAATTTCTCATGCTCTCTTTGGCCGAAAGCTCTTGTATTAGCCCATTAAGTGCATTCTTGATCTTTTATCTCTTTGACTCTTTGATCCAATTTGCTGATAAAAAACAACATGGACGGTATCATTTTTCACCTTTGGCTTAGTAGAATACACTCCTAGTTGCCATACATAATTCTGGAAGCTACTAAACCACCTAGACCTAAAACTCAAGTGAAGAACTAGATTCACCTCCTTTGAAAAATGAGGCGTAAATTTGTGGTTTGTTGGCCAAATCTTGTGTTTTTGGGCTAGATGGAAACATGAGAGATCCATCGACCATCCTCTAACTGATTTCATGTCGAAACTGTTGCTGAGTTGGTCTGTGTAACACAATTTTTTGCTCAGACGCGAAACTGGGACTGGGATAGATTTACTGACTTGAAATATCCATATTTTTCAAATATAAACCAATTTCAATGTGATTCCTATTCTCTGTGGTTCTAGGATGGATAAAAATTCCATAACAGTTTGGTTTATAGCTTGAATCCTTCTGGATTGGTCGGAATCCTCTGTTGAATGCTCGTAGGTCCAAATCGCATAGTCATGAGTTCACATGATTTGTAAAATGAGTAACTCCTTCATCTGAACTCTGATTCGACTGATTTCTCTTTGACATATGCTCTAGATGTGGTAAAAATGTATCCCAAGTGGTTGTTTGGCTGGAACAATTGATCTTCAACTTCGTTCGTGTTGAACAAAACTCAAGGATCTTATTGGATGGTATCATAATCATATCAAGAAGCGTGTTGAGTTCTTGTGGGAGTCTCTTGATCTATCCTACTCCGTTGACACGAGCTACGAATTTGTGTTAGAAGAGTTGGAAGTGATCAGTGAAGGAGAGTTTGAAGAAGTGGCAGCACAAGATTTAGTGAATGGATTTTGTAAATAAGAGAATGCAAAAGTTTTTAAACAGAACAAAAAAAAAATCGATGTTCCAGTTTTTTCATAGCAATTCTAGGCTTGTACATCCACACACCACACAGATCTTTGTCCTCTGCAAAGACAAGGGTTCAATATCAGCTAATTAATTACTGTTAAAGAAACATTATCATCACTTCTTTTTTTTTTGAATTTAATGTTAAATTATTTTTAAAAGAAAAATAAAGTTTTACAATGGATGAGTGTTACATTTCTCTAAGCAAATTCAGAGAGCTTTTTTAATAAAATTTTGCAGCAAACCAGACATGTAAGTTTGAAGCTTCACCTCGCTTGAGTGTACTTAATCTGCTACGGATATTCTTGTCTATGAACTTGATCATCTGCTCCACCGACGAAGAGTGTTCTCCATGCCTTCGCTCATTTCTTTCCCGCCAGATTGAGTGTATTGTATTCTGAAAAACATACCCCAATATGAACTTCTTTGTTTTGTCCAGAACGTTTCCTGCAAGCAGAGCAAAAACGTCTTTCCAGTGGTTCGTGAACGTATCCCCGAGTAGGTTCTTAACTAACCCCTCCCATACCGACTGTGAGTAAGAACATTGAAAAAATAAGTGCTCCCTCGTCTCCATAGGGTGACTGCAGAGGATGCAACTCGTGTCTGCACTTTGATTCCATGACTGCATCCGCTCACCTGTTGCTACTCTGTTTTTTGCAACCAACCAAGTGATGAAAGCATACTTTGGTGTTGCATGTGGGAACCAGATTGCTTTGTAGTCAGCCATTAATGGACGGGCCACATGAATATGATGCCATGTATCCTTGTTCGTGAAGGTGGTGCGGTAGCGGTCACTCTTCCCTTTCCACAAAGGCACATCCAAGGCACCTTGATTGCGATTAAATTGACACTGCTTTATCTCCTCCTCCTCCACGGCATTAAGTAGAGAGTTTCGATGTGTCTTCCTTCTTTGCGTTGACAGACCTTCCGCCATTGTACTTGTTTTCGAGATTCCCAGATCAATAAAACCCCAATCACCGAGTTTGTCGTGCATACAGCCCAAAGGGCACCAATTGTCAAACCAAAATGATGTTGATTCACCGTTATGGACTTCCACCTTGTAGAACTGTTTTGCTGCAAAATGGATAGAGCTGGATATTAGTTGATTCTTATTTTGGCACAACAAATTTTATCTCTACCCGAGATTCCAAAGATCCTTCGCCAAAATTGAGATCTTAAATTGCTTTATTAAACTGTGATAAAATTCTATATGTTCTGCTTCTGCACTGTTGCAATACATTTGCAAATTTTCAGGGACTATCCCACCAATTAGGGGAATGCTTATTTGATTGTGACCAAGAGTGATACAAATGAGATATTAAATTTTCTGCCGTTAGACATACTTTCTAAAATTGTCCCTATCAATATCACTTGAATCTGTAGGTTCATGTTTCTCTAATGTCCCCTGACACAATATTTGTTCAGCTTGTTGCAGAAGGCTCTTCAACATATCAAGATTGCTTTATATAGAGCCAACATGTAATCTTGACCAAAAAAACTACTCATTCTTCTCTTCACTTTTTAGTGTTTTCGATCAGCATTCACATATGTGTACGTCTCTTCAACATGTTAAGAATGCTTTATATAGGTATACCCAAAAAAAATTGAATTATTTTGAGAAAATAATAAAAACAACATGACACTCTTAAAGATGATGGAGTGAATGAGAATTAGTGAATTACTATATATGATTATGAATGCAGTAAATGAACAAGAGTTGAGTGACATTGGATAGTGGAGTTTACAACAGAGAAAAGAAGAAAAATATGTGTAGATCTAAATCTGACAGCATATGTAAGAAACCCAGATTTCATATGTGTAAAGAAGCAATAAGACTAGAGCAGTCATCCTCACTTGGTTGTATCAAGATAACTACTACATAGATTTAGATAATACTACATCTTTCTACATCTTATCTATTTAGCTTCTCTAGTCCTTATCACATTAGGATTTGGTTCTATCTCTATCTCTACTTCTCTACTAGTATAAATACTATTCTACATCTACATGAATACACAAGCTTTCTACAAACTATTTCATGGTATCAGAGCTCTCTAAATTCTAAATTTTTTTCTCAAAAGCTTCTTCTATGTTCTACAACTATGGCTACCAATCCTGAAACCAATTCTGAAACCAGTCTTGTTCCTCCAGCTCTTCCTGCGTCTACTGCTGCATCTACGGAGACATCTCCCTACTCTCTTCATCCATCTGACAACCCTGGTGCCCTTATCACCTATGTTCTCCTTCATGGAGATAACTACTCCGAATGGGCAACAGAGCTTTCTAATTCGTTGCAGGCTAAACAGAAACTTGGATTCATTAATGGATCCTTTGTTAAGCCTGCTGTGGAACCAGATCTTTCTCGTTGGTTGGCAACCAACTCAATGATTGTTGGGTGGATCCGTACGTCCATCGACCCCAAAATTCGTTCCATGGTGACTTTTGTTCCTGAAGCACACAAGCTTTGGGATAATCTACAACGCCGCTTCTCTGTCAAAAGTGGTGTCTGCATCCATCAACTCCGCGATCAAATCAACAATTGTCGTCAAAACGGCCAAACAGTTCAAGAATTTTTTGGTCGCCTTACCAAACTTTGGGAAGATCTTGACACTTTGAAGATAACTCGTTCCTGCTCGTGTGATGCCTCTTCAGAAATTGAGAGAGAACGTGAAGACATAAGGGTTCATAAGTTTCTCTTTGGCCTTGATGAATCTCGTTTTCGTAACGTACGTTCCAAGATTATTGATGAAGAACCTTTACCTGACCTCAACACTGTCTACTCACGTGTCATTCGTGACGAATAACATCTTAACTCTGCTTGCATCACCGAAGTCAAAGCCGAAGCTGTGGGTTTCTCTGTCACCACCGATGGATCCAAACTTGATGACTCTCATGGTTCTATAGTTACCGCTGCTGCTGCTCGCTCACGTGATCCAAACCGCTACTGCTCTCGCAAGGGACATGACAATTCTGAATGCTTCCTCCTTCATGTTTATCCTAAGTGGTGGCAATAGCAACAACGTCAAAACGCTTCCTCTGGTTCTGGTCAACGCGGACGTGGTGGTCGTTTCTCTACCTCGGGTTGTGGTCACGGCAGATCGAATCCATCTCGTGCTATCTCTAACAATGCCTCAACTCCATCGAACATAGGATGGAATACTGATCAGATAACTCAACTAATGCAACTTCTTCAAACACCTCGCACTACAATCTCCTCTGAAAAGCTGTCCGGTAAAGCAAAATACTCTGATATTATTATTGATACAGGAGCCTTTCATCACATGACCGATAATCTATCTCTTCTAAGTGACGTCTTGGACATTCTACCTTCTGCTGTTACTTTCCCGGATGGGAACTCATCTTGGGCTGTGAAACGTGGCAAACTTGTTTTAAGCCGCGATTACTATCTCCTTGACGTCCTTTATGTCCCAGATTTCAATTGCACATTGATATCTGTCTCTCGTTTACTAAAACAAACCGGTTGTATCGCCATATTTACTGATACTTTATGTGTCTTGCAGGACCGTTTTACGAAGACCCTGATTGGAACGGGGGAGGAACGTGATGGGGTTTATTATTTTACGGGTGTCACTGCTGCAAGAGTACATCGAATTGCTGCTCATCAAATCTCTCCAGAACTTTGGCAGCGACGTCTAGGACATCCTTCATCTCGTGTTTTGTCTTCTTTACCGGTTTTCTCTGATTTGTCTTTTGATTCACACAAACAAACTTGTGAAATTTGTTTCCGTGCTAAACAAACACGTGAGGTTTTTAATAATAGTACGACCAAAGCGTCTTCTTCTTTTTCACTAATATACTGTGATGTTTGGGAACCATATCGGATTCCCTCTTCATGTGGTGCAAGATATTTTCTCACTGTCCTTGATGATTACTCTCGCGCTGTGTGGACATATTTGATGTTAGAAAAATCAGAGGTGGCTCAATTACTTAAGAACTTTGTTGCTTATGGTGAACGACAGTTTGGTTCTCGTATCAAGACAGTTCGCACGGATAATGGCAGTGAATTCATGGTCTTATCCTCGTATTTTAGAGAACAAGGAATTGTGCATCAAACCTCTTGCGTGGATACACCACAACAAAACGGTCGAGTAGAGAGAAAACATCGACACATACTTAACGTTGCTCGAGCGTGCCTTTTCCAAGCTCGTCTTCCTCTCATTTTCTGGGGAGAAAGCATTCTCACTGCAGCTCATCTAATAAACTACACTCCTACTCAAGCTCTTCAGGGAAAGTCACCTTATGAAGTCTTGTTCAACACTCCACCTGATTATACTCAACTGCACGTCTTTGGTTGCCTCTGCTTTGCACACCGTCGCTCCCGGGATAAAGACAAGTTTGGAGATAGAAGCCGACGGTGCATTTTTGTTGGATACCCTTACGGCAAAAAGGCGTGGCATCTCTACGACATTGCCAACAATGAGTTTTTCACTAGTCGAGATGTTATCTTCTCCGAGGATGTGTTTGCTGGTGTTGCAGATACTGACTACGTTACACCACCAATGAACTCTTGTGATCCACTGGTCGATGATTGGTTACTCCCTAACCCCTCTGCATCTCCTCCACCGTTGACGGTTATTCCTCCGTCATCCTCGCCAGCTCAGATTGACACACCTTCGGATGTTTCTCCGCCTCCGTCTTCACCTCCTGCAACTCCTGCACCTCCTGCAGATCCTCCTACCACTCCAACTACTTCTTTTCCGGGTCTCCCTGATCTACTTGGTAAAGGGCATTGCTAGAAACTACCTTCTGTTTTGTTAAGAAATTATGTGACTCACTCTGTTCTTCTAAATAATAAACTCGGTCCGCTTCTCTCCTCGACTGACCTCTGTTCTTCCATAACGGCCTCAGGTACGACTCCTTACCCTATTGCTGATTTTGACACTGACTCCCATTTCTCTCCATTGCACCGTGTGTTCATGGTTGCAGTCTTACTCTCCGATGAGCCAAAGTTTTATCAGGATGCTGCGAAAATAAAATTCTGGTGCGATGCAATGTCTAAAGAAATCAATGCCCTTGACATCAACAACACATGGGATATTACGGATCTTCCTCCTGGCAAGAAAGCACTCGGCAACAAATGGATTTACAAGAACAAGTTTTGATCTGATGGCTCTTTGGAACGACATAAGGCTCATTTGGTGGTCCTTGGTAACAATCAGCGAGAGGGTGTCGATTATAAAGAAACATTTTCTCCGGTTATCATGCTCAAGATGGTCCGTTTTCTGCTACGTCTTGCTGCTGCAAAGAATTGGGAGGTTCATCAGATAGATGTACACAATGCTTTTCTACATGGTGATCTAACAGAGGAAGTCTACATGAAGCTTCCTCAAGGGTACTCTTGTTCTGATCCAGCTAATGTGTGTCGTCTCAAGAAATCCTTATATGGCCTTCGTCAAGCTCCGTGATGTTGGTTCTTTAAACTTTCCAAAGCTCTCCGCGAGTTTGGTTTCTCCCAGAAGTATGCGGATTATTCTCTGTTCTCTAAAGTTTGAGACAATGTTTGCATTCATATCTTGGTATATGTTGATGACTTTGTCATTGCATGCAATGATCCTACGGCTCTTTAGCAGTTTAAAGATTATCTCCACAAGTGTTTCCATATGAAAGACCTAGGCAAACTTAAATACTTTCTTGGCATTGAAGTGGCTCGTAGTGAGGCTGGTTTCTTTCTCTCGCAGGGAAAGTATGCATTGGATATTATTGCAGAAACTGGTCTCTTAGGCTGCAAGCCTGCTCCAACACCTGTTGAACAGAATCATGGTCTTGCTGTTGCCACTGGTCCTTCCGCTGATGTTCCTCGCTATCGTCGTCTCGTGGGCCCTCTCATCTATCTTGCTAACACTCGTCCTGAACTTGGCTACATTATTCAGCTCTTAGCATCGTTTATGCACAAACCGCTTCAAGCTCATTGGGAGGCTGCTCTTCATGTGGTTCGATACCTAAACGGTTGTCCTGGTCAAGGCATTTTGCTAAGCTCCAGTCCTAATCTCCGTGTCTCTTCGTTTTGTGACGCTGACCACTCTGGTTGTCCACTTACTCGCCGTTCTCTCAGTGCTTACATTGTTTTTATTGGCGACTCACCAATTCATTGGAAGACAAAGAAGCAGAAAACAATCTCTCGTTCCTCTGCAGATGCGGAATATCGCGCTATGTCCGACACCCTGTGTGAGCTCAAATGGTTTAAGGAGCTTGCCGAGTCTCTTTGTGTCTCTCATTCCGGCCCCATGCATTTGTTTTGTGATAGCAAGTCGGCCATTTATATAGCCTCCAATCCTGTCTTTCACGAAAGGACAAAGCATATTGAGTCCGACTGTCACCAGGTTCGGGATGCTGTTCTCGATAAGTTTATTTTCTTGGAACATGTCTCATCTCGCACTCAGCTTGCTGATATACTGACAAAGCCTCTGCCGGGACCCCAGTTTCATGACTTGCTCTCCAAGCTGGGTATTCGCAATCTCACACTTCCAGCTTGCAGGAGGGTATCAAGATAACTACTACATAGATTTAGATAATACTACATCTTTCTACATCTTATCTATTTAGCTTCTCTAGTCCTTATCACATTAGGATTTGGTTCTATCTCTATCTCTACTTCTCTACTTGTATAAATACTATTCTACATCTACATGAATACACAAGCTTTCTACAAACTATTTCAGGTTGGTTAAAGAGAGGCCTAAACATCTCAAGAATTCTAGTCCTAGGGTTTATCACCTTTGGTTGTGATGTTTCAAATAGAGACTTCCACAAATAAAGAATGTTAGACTTTATGGCTTCTCTCGCAAACCCATTCGCCTCTGCTGAAACATCTTTGGAAGACCTCAACTTCTCCTCTAGCTTCTTCAGCTCTTGGTTGTAATGTTCAAAATCAGATGGTTTCACTACTCCACCACGAGAGCTTTCTCTGTTTCTGAGAATCAAAACAAACCGATCCAATTCTCTGATTCCAAAAGTAAAACTCTGGCCAGCCTTTACGACCAGTCCCCATTGGTTTGATTTGCCACCATCCTCCTGATAGACTCCATTCTTAGGTTTGATATATGTTTCAAACACATATAGGATGACACAAAACAACCTTCCTACCACAGGAGCGTTAATGTCTTTGTTCCCTGCATACTTCAATAGCCAAAGACAAAACAGTAACATAGAACGCATGTCATCAGATAACAAGAACATTGCTTCAGCCACAGAGAGCGAGAGGTCAACTCCGAGTCGCACGGCCTCCTCTTTCTGCTTCTCATAATTGGAAAGATTAATATCTTTAGCGTAAGGAGAATACCTAGATTGTGGTAACCTCTTGCTGTGACGGACAACACGGTGAGTCACTGATAACGATTCCATCTGTTTCGAGAGGATCGATATGTCTGAAGAATTCATAGTGGAGGGCTCTAGGTCTAGGATGCAGTGACAAACGAACCTCAAAACAAAAACAGAAAAATTGAGAGAATTGAAAAGAACCCTAGTTCGTAACTTTAACCTTCTGTGTTAAAACCTTTGAATGATATCAAATCTAAATTCGTAGAAAGAAACGAAACTAGTGACTCTCCTCGCTATTGTATTTGTATGTATTGTTCTCTGGAAAACTAATAAGAAAGAGTCATGGATACTTTTTCTTTAGACGGTTAAAAAGTTGTATATTATATAGTTAAGGAAACGGAAATAATATATTAGGAAAAGGAAATATTTATAAAGAAATTTATTTGGTGGAATTGTGTTTTAAATTAGAGAGAATATTTATTAGGCCATGAATATATGTTGTTTTTAAAATTAGTTTTGGATTTAGTTTTTAGTTTTTAGATTTTAGAATTTGCTATTAGTTTTTTTATTGAAAATCTAAAAAAAAAAATGGTTTTTGGTTTTTGAGAAAAATTAACATAAAAAAATCAAAAAACAAGATTTCCTAAATTATAAGATAATTAAAAATCTAGAATCGTGAAAAAGAAACTACGGCCATGAATGGAAGATGGTTTTTAAATGGTTTTTAGATTATAGATTTTGGTTTTTAGTTTTTGGTTTTTGATTTTTGGGATTTTAGTTTTTGTAAGAAAGTTATTTTTAAAAATAATTACATAAAGAAACATAAAAAATATTAAGAATCGTAAGTTTTCCTTAAGATCTCTAATTATGTGGATTCTAGTTTTTGTTAATATTTGTAAAGAAAAGTTAAAAACTAGTTTTCCTATATTTTAGGGAATCTATTTAACGTAAAATCTTGAATGGAGAAAAATTGGTTTTTGAAAAACAAAATCCAAAAACAATTGTTGAATCTACTTGCCATTCAAGGCCTACACCAAAATAGTTTTTAACCCATTGAGATTTGGAGTACTTTCTGCAGTTACTAAGCATGCAGATCAATAAAAGCTTTTATTTTATTTTTATTATTACGAAAAAATAGGTTTTACTTTGTACTCTCAACAACAAAAACTAAAAACCACAAGGTTTGGGGGAGGTCATTAATTCCTCTTAACTACAAGCAGGCGCTTGCGGCCGTCAAAAATATCTATTTATTAACAGGCATCTTTTTTTTAGAAGTTTTCTTAGTCTGTTGGTAAAAGTGGTTGGTTTGTAATGCTTTGTTCTAGAGTTTGAACCCAGCACCTCCAATTATTCAACAATTCTTTTTATTTTATTTAGGTAGTTATAAAAGTTATGTCTATTTGGGCTTGCGGCCCATAAATGTTCGATGCCGGTTCTGTCTCTGTAGTTAACATATTTCCTCAACTATACTATCATGTGCGCAAATTATTTTTTCAACTTTACAATAACTATACAAATTGCAGTCTTCAAACCAAATATCATTGGATCCCCTGATTTAGAAATCGCTAGGCGTTAGTCGGACAGTCGGAGAGAGCTTAACGCCTAATTAATGGGAAAATCAGAGATTAAACATAAATTAATCGGGGACTAGTTTTAAGGTTATTTTATTAAAGTAAAACTATATCGTGCTAAATATATGTATAACTCTATTAATGTTGAAAGAAAAAACATCAAACAAAATAGATTTATATTGTCTATAAAATTATGGTAAACACATAAATACATAATTTTAAAATAATTTTTTATGATTTTTATTAAAAGTGTGTACAGTAGTTATTGTAAAACATTACAAATTCTTAAACGGTATACAAAAAATTAAGCGGGAAGTTGTAACACCCGCAAACCATTTTTTTGGTATTTTGGTGAGGGTGTCGATCGACACCACAGGAGGTGTCGATCGACAATGGTTGTGGTCGGTTCGATTTTAATCGTCCGGTTTGCGTGGTTGGTTTAGGAAACCCTAAAATCGAGTTTTAAAAGGGGAACTCGACCTTTCTCTTCCCTTTTGGCCGTTTTTGACAAAGAAATAGAGAGAAGAAGGAGATTTTCGATTTTAGGAGAGATTTGTGAGTTTTCTTAGCTGTTCTTGTGAGATTTGGAGCTAGGAAGTATCTAGAGGCTTGCTAGGAGGGTTGGATTCGTTGCTCTTGGTCTGAATCTTCCTGCAAAGAGGTGAGTGCATGACTGAAACAACCCAACCCCTTTTTTTTCCTTTTTAATAATTAAATACAAGATATAATTAAGTATCCCATACTACTGAATTAAACAAACCAACCCACACACAGTAACCAACCAATAATAAACCAACATCCAATTACATGCACAACGGAAACATATCAATAATACAAAACCAATACAATAACACTTCTATCCATTCTATCCAGCAACCTAACATAACACTAACCAAGGTTCCAACAACATAACCAACAAATCTAATAACACACAAACGAGACCCTAGATCATCCTCCCTCCTCATTGCATGATTCCACGTCACAAACCTGCACACCACAAACAACAATTGAGATGCGTAAGTATTATCACAAATACTTAGTGAGGCCGTCCCTCCCATCTATTGGGTTATACACACAAGCATATGAGACCCTCAAATTTAAGCAAAACAAACAACACACAACAATACATCAAACCAGGAAAACAAGTCTCGACTGAGACCAGTGTCCGACCGATGCCTCACGGTGTCGATCGATGCTACAAAACAATGGTGCCGACCGATGCTAAACAGTGTCGACCGTTCCCTTCAAAATGGTGTCGACCGATGCTTCCTGGTGTCGATCGATGCCTCTTCTGCAGACACGATCGGCGCAAATCCGAACATCGAACTCTCCTTCTCAATCATCTCGAATCTGTCTCAAACTCACCAATGACCTCGGAAATCACTAGGAATCACAAAAGCAACGAACCCCAAGCAACAAAAACAACACAAACAACAAAGAATACACCAAAACAAGAGAGATCTCATGCTTAGATCAACCATGGTCAAGCACTCACCTCAAGAACAGGAAGATTGGATTTAGAAACGTGGAAAACAGCACCTCCAGAAGCTCCCCCTTCGTTTCCAGCAACAACTAACCCTCCTACAGCCTCAGATCTCTCCAAAATCTCCAAGAACAAGCCCAGAAAAACTCAAGAACGTTTTCTCTCTGTCTCTCTCTTTTTCCCACTAAGCGGCGACCAAAAAGAACTCCCAAAACCCTCAAACTCGTCCTTAGACGCTTTATAACACGATTTAGGGATTTAATTGACCCAAAACCGAACCAATTCGGCAATTAATCAACCGGCCGAACCCAGAAATTAGTGGTGTCGATCGATGCCACTAGGGGTGTCGATCGACACTCCTCCCAAAATCACAAAATCTGGTTCGCGGATGTTACAATTCTCCCCCACCAATATGGATTCGTCCTCGAATCCCGCAAAACCGTCCAACTGTCAAGGACCTCCGTGCCACCGTCAACACGGCCCGCACGTCCCCGACCGGACTAAATACCGTCAGCCAAGGTTTCTCGTGCACTGTCGCAACAGCCCGCACACCTCCGACTGAACCACGAGGTCTCCCTCTAGTCAATATACTCACATCAAAGACACTATTTGCTCACAACTCAGTGCTTCCCCCGTCCGTGGTCGCAACCAACGAATCATGCCGGCTCGCTATCAGGCCAACCGCCTTAAGCTACGGCATCCAGGAAGTCACTCACACACACACTCCCCCCGCTCTCAGGTCGCAACCTTCGAGTCATACCGGCTCACAGCCAGGCCACAGCCTACAGCTACGGTATCCCGGAAGTCTCACACGCCCACTACCCCCCGCTCTCGGGTCACAAACCCTCGAGACATACCGGCTCACTGCCGAGCCACGGCTCACAGCTACGGTATCCAGGGAGTCTCACACGCCCACACTCCCCCCGCTCTCGGGTCGCAACCCTCGAGACATACCGGCTCACTGCCGAGCCAAAATGAAACAACCCGACCACCTTTTTTTTTTCCTTTTAATAATTAAATACAAGATATAATTAAGTATCCCATACTACTTAATTAAACAAACCAACCCACACACAGTAACCAACCAATAATAAACCAACATCCAATTACATGCACAGCGGAAACATATCAATATACAAAACCAATACAATACACTTCTATCCATTCATCCATCAACCTAACATAACACTAACCAAGGTTCCAACAACATAACCAACAAATCCAATAACACACAAACGAGACCCTAGATCATCCTCCTCCTCATTGCCATGATTCCACGTCACAAACCTGCACACCACAAACAACATTGAGATGCGTAAGTATTATCACAAATACTTAGTGAGGCCGTCCTCCATCTACTGGGTTATTACACACAAGCATATGAGACCCTCAAATTTAAGCAAAACAAACAACACACAACAATACATCAAACCAGGAAAACCAAGTCTCGACTGAGACCAGTGTCGACCGATGCCTCACGGTGTCGATCGATGCTACAAACAATGGTGCCGACCGATGCTAGAACAGTGTCGACCGATCCCCTTCCAAATGGTGTCGACCGATGCTTCCTGGTGTCGATCGATGCCTCTTCTGCAGACACGATCTGCGCGAATCCGGAACATCGAACTCTCCTTCCCAATCATCTCGAATCCGTCTCAAACTCACCCAATGACCTCGGAAATCACTAGGAATCACAAAAGCAACGAACCCAAGCAACAAAACAACACAAACAACAAAGAATACACCCAAACAAGAGAGATCTCATGCTTAGATCAACCATGGTCAAGCACTCACCTCAAGAACAGGAAGATTGGATTGAGAAACGTGGAAAACAACACCTCCCGAAGCTCCCCCTTCGTTTCCAGCAACAACTAACCCTCCTACAGCCTCAGATCTCTCCAAAATCTCCAAGAACAAGCCCAGAAAAACTCAAGAACGTTTTCTCTCTGTCTCTCTCTTTTTCCACTAAGCGGCAACCAAAAAGAACTCCCCAAAACCCTCACACTCGTCCTTAGACGCTTATAACAACGATTTAAGGGATTTAATTGACCCAAACCGAACCAATTCGGCAATTAATCAAACCGGCCGACAACCCAGAAATTAGTGGTGTCGATCGATGCCACTAGGTGTGTCGATCGACACTCCTCCCAAAATCACAAAATCTGGTTCGCGGATGTTACAATGACCATGGCTTATCTAAGCTAAGATCACTAGTTTTTATGTGATTTGGTGCTTATGTGATTGTTTCTTTGAGTTCTCTATGGTATTTCGTCGCTGCTTTGGCTGGGTTTGGCTTCTGGGAATGCATGGAGCGGATTGGAGAAGATTGGAGGCAAAATTTGGAGTTTTTGATCGAAGAAAATCGCTGCTCGGCATCGGTGTCGGTCGACACCCAGTTGGGGTGTCGGTCGACACCAACGCGAGGACGGCTCGAGACTTTGGCGAGTGTCGATCGATGCCATGTGGATGGTGTCGGTCGACACAAACTAGGGTTTTCAGGAGTGTCGGGCAGGGTGTCGATCGAGACCAGTATGGTGTCGGTCGACACCAGATTGTCAGTGTCGGTCGACACCCTTCTTTTAGCTACGACGGATGTTGCATGCTTTGTATATTGCCTGGTTTGTTTTATTGATTGTTGATTGTGGCATGTAGGGATCTTATTGCTTGTGTGTATAGCCCAGTAGATGGGAGGATTGCCTCACTGAGTGTTTATCAAATACTCATGCATCTCAATTTGTATTTGGGGTGCAGGTAAAGGCAAAGTCTGATCGTGGAATCAAGGAAATGAAGAGGAGGATGTTCTAGGGACTCGATTGGATGTGGTCTGGCATTGCTAGGTTGCTAAGAGTTGAGTCATTAGAAACATTGCTAGGTTGCTGGTTTCATGTTTCTTGTTGTTGGTATTGGAATATTGCTTATGCTATGATTATTGGATTGTTATTGGATTTATTATTGGATTATTATTGGATATTGGTTTTGTTATTCCGCTGTTGTTTGTGAATGTGGTTAGGTGGCTAGTGGATATGGTACCACTAGTTGTAGTTTATTATTTACTATATTATATTTATTATTTATTATTAAAAAAAGGTTGGTCCTTTTCAGTTGGTATCAGAGCCCTTACGGTTCTAGGTTTGGGGTTCACATAGGTTTCTATTGTGATGTTTGGGATTGCATGTCTTGATTGATTATGTGAGTTAGTCAATTGTGTGTGGCATGGAGTCCTAGAACATCCTCTTCGAGCCGACTGTGTGATTCCACGGTGAGTTTATGTTTCTGTGTTATAATAGAAATTGTTTGCTTAGTCTTCTGTTCATGGTAGTGCAGATGGCTAGAGGTGATGCTGTGCTGGTCGTGGTCGTGGACGCAGACGTGGTCGTGGTAGGGGCAGAGTCCCAGAGGCTAGTGAGGTCGAGGACCATAGTGTGATAGTTGAGGATGTTGGTGAGTCGCAGGATGTTCCGGGGGATTCAGTGAGTGTGGCCAGGAGGGGGCGGTGTTGATGCTCCAGTGGCTGATGATGCTAGGGCTCTAGGTGTGGGAGTTCCAGCAAGAGGAGTCCCTGGTACTGACTTTGCGCTGTGCTAGCACAGGTGTTGGAGCGGTTACCACCAGTTGGTACCAGCTCAGGCTCAGTAGTGCCACCAGTGGTGGCGGAGGAGCAGCAGCCAGTGGCTGCAGATGTGGGAGTTCATGGACATTATTTGTCTATGCTCAAGAAGATGAGGGGTCTTTTCATTGAGAAGTTTTCGAATGGTACAGATCCTACTGTTGCGGATGCGTGGAGGACGAGTGTGGAACGTAACTTCCATACTCTGAGATGTCCTGAGGAGTTTTGGTGGACATAGGGGTCTACCATTTGAGTGGTGATGCTGAGTTATGGTCGAGATCAGTGGCTGCTAGGAGAGTGCAGCGGGAGATGACTTGGGCTGACTTCGTCTTGGAGTTCAACCGCAAGTATTTTCCAAGAGAGGCATTGGACCGGTTGAGGTGTAGTTCCTTCAGTTATCTCAGGGGACACGGTCAGTGCGGGAGCTGGACTTGGAGTTCAGTCGACTTCTATGTTATGGGGGTCGGACTATGGAGTCTGAGGAGGCTCAGATATTCATCGTGGAGGGCTCTAGGTCTAGGATGCAGTGACAAACGAACCTCAAAACAAAAACAGAAAAATTGAGAGAATTGAAATGAACCCTAGTTCGTAACTTTAACCTTCTGTGTCAAAACTTTGGAAACTAAATTTCGTAGAAAGAAACGAAACTAGTGACTCTCGTTGCTATTTGTTCTCTGGCAAGTAATAATAATAAGAAAAAGTATCCATAACTTCTGAGTTCAGACGGTTTAAAGGTATATTATATAGGAAAGGATAAGGAAATATTTGTTTGTCAAAAAAAAAAAATAAAGGAAAAGGAAATATTTATTATAAAGTTATCTAGGTTATACCTATAGAGATTTATTTGGATTTGGAGTGGTTTCTGCTGTTTACCCGTGCAGATCAAATAAAGGCTCTTTTAGTTTTATTATGGAGAATATTTATTATACCACCTAATAAAAGAAAAAAATATTAAAATTTTTGATATTTTTTATTTTAAAAAACTAATAACATATTATTACTGTATGATATATGTTGGTTAATTTGGGTTTATAAATAAGATTTATATTTTAAAATTATACAAAATTATATGTTGGTTTGGGATGACAAATGAAAATCAGAATTTAGATTTTACAATTAAAAAATTATGATATGTAGGTTTGTATTAACAAATAAGAATTAAAATTTAGATTTTACAATTAAATGGAGTTATATTTTGGTTAGGTTATTTTTTTTTTGTCATCTGATAGGAATCTTATTATATAAAGTTGAGTTTTCAAAGTTAGTCATTAACTGGATCATGACACGTATCAAGTTATCAATTTCAAATTTTGACATGTGTAAAAGTAAATATTTAATTAGAGGAATTTGCTTACAACAAAAATAAATAATTTATTTTAAAATACAGTATTAATAATGTAAAAGGATAATTAACAAATATTACAGAATTTATAAAATAATACAAAGTTTTATAAATAATTATAAGGAGATTATATTTATATTATAAAATTCGAAATTCTAATATTATTTACTTATTTTTAATTTTAAGTTATTATTCTACAAAAAAATATAGAAAAGAGATTAAGGAAAATATACAGTTAATTATTAATTCAAAATTTTATAATACTCACTTCTATATATAAACATAGATCGTCTCATATTTAAATAATTTAATCAAAAATACTGCTTTAAACTTTGTTTAATTGGAATTTTTTTTTTAATGGAGAGATAATTTTTTTATTTTTTTAAACCAAAATTTTCTCCAGTTGGGAATATGTAAGATTAATATGTTGACCAAAAAAAAGTTAATATATGCGTCTTTTTTTCAAATACTGTATTGTAAAATTTATTGTAGTATTTTTAGATTATTTTATTTAATTTATATTTTCATCTTTGAATTATTTGAGATTCATATATTACCGTGCTATAATTTTCTATTTTTTCTTTAATTATGCCAAATTAATTTCTTCTAATTCTCAACATTGATTGGTTGGTCATAACCCTTTTTTTTTTTTTGCAAACATAATTGTTACCATTATTCATTCAATTCCAGAGGGAGATAACGAGTAGAAGCTCATCAAACTAATGAATGGATAAAATAGGCTAATCAAACACAAGCTTACAACAAACATAGATAAATAGATTGGAAAACATAAATCGTTGTTGATAGATCCATAGGAGCTCAAAGACTGTAACACCTACGATTGCGGAAATGTTTAAAGAATTGATTTGGCCACATATGTCACCAAAATGCACTTTTTTTTTGGTCAAGAGTCCTGAGAGAACTTCATGATGGGTGACCTTCCTAGAAGTGATTGTCGGAACTGTGAGAGTGAGGACAAAACACAGGTAAAGATCATTTGTTGATTTGTAGGATCGGTAAACAAGTTTTTAAAGTCTCTCAGACGTAATAAACCGCTCATCGAATATGGGTCGGTCCACGGGCCGGAAAATAGATGTAAGGGCAACTTAGGAAGGTGGGCCCATGGAGTGAGAGTGGACATGGGCTCATTAAGCAAGGTGTGCGGTTGAGGCGTTACAGAGACAGAGACTACATCATGATGTGTCTACGTATACATTGCGAAATTTAACATTAGTTACTATCAAAAGATTTTGTGACGTTAGAAAAAGGTTTTAAATTTCATTGGTTGTTGGAGCAAGCCATTTTGAGATAGCAAAAAAGACGTGATCATGTTCTCTCCACACTGGTGGAGGGCAGATCTGAGGTTCTCTCTATGGTAGAGAAGGTTGGACACAAGGTTATCTCCCCAAAAGAGGAAGGTGGAGGAGGTTGGACGCAAAGTTCTCTCCATAATGCCACATATATTAAATTCCTTAAAAGCTAAGAAAGGATTAGGTGCTTCCGAGTTTCATCACTCTGTAAGTAGATGCTGCATTTTGTTGGGACATTTCATTCCCCATGAAGCAAGTCTTACTTGAGTTGGATGTATGTTTAGCTGGGTAATCCACATCATGAAAGAGTATCTTAGGGTTGCCTCCTTCAAACCAAATATCATTGGACCATGTCACTTATATTCACGAGGCCTTAATGATTCTCAGGTTAAGCCTTCTTGAAATGGTCAAAGCTTATGCCCTCAACAGTATATGTCTTTACCTTTGGACCTATATGGTAGAATAGTGGTTATAAAGAAAATGTGCATGTTTAGTTGCGAGTCGGAGGCTTGTAGAATCCATCCATTATAGTCACATGCATAAGTCACACCAGAGAATTTGGTGTCTAAGTTGCCCAGGATCAGTTTGGTCTAAGACCAAGAGTATCAAAAGAGGCCCAATGGTGACCATGAAGCAGAAGTCAACTACCTGACCATTTGTATGAGGTCTCAACAGAGCATACCCAATACTAATGGACCGCTTAAGCAAAAAATATTTGTAAACTAGGGAACAACCGATGTAAAATAGGAGTTTATTGTTTTAATACCCTCAGACTTAATATTTTAGTGTTTAAAGGCATTTCCAGCCCTACTCTAGTTGTAGAGTCAAAACTCTATTGTAGAGCAACATTTGCTCCAGATTGCTCTATATATAGAGCAACTCTGTTTTCACCTCTATTTTTTACACTAACTCATGTTCTATTATAGAGTTACTCTATTTAGAGTAAAAAATAGAGATATACATTGGAGATGGTCTAAGGACATACCCATAAGTGAAAATGAGAAGAGGGGATCACACAAGTTAAATAGTATTTATTTTTAATAAAAATTTTGTTTTTTTTTTTTTTGACGATAATTTTGTTTTTCTATTAAATTTTATTTAGTATTTTGAGTTAAACCATTATGATGTGGACATGTGGTAGATCAAAGATGTTTTAGAGTATCTCCATCAAGGAATGCAATGAAAGTATCTTAAAACAAATTTTATTCTTAATTTTGAAAAAAGTGAAATTAAGAACTTCTTAAGAAACTTTAATATTTCATAGGTCCATTGAAGGTTGTTAAATTTGAGGTTCTTAAAAATATTTTTGTGTGTAATTGTAAATTATTATGGTATTTTGTTTAAATTTATAACACATTTATACTTTTAAAAACTTAAAAATATTGCATTCAATAAATGACAAGTACAAACAAAAAGAGTTGAGTGTAGTATACAAGCAGATACAAGAACTCAGACAAAACACAAACTCGTAAACAGAAAGAGAACTATATTCATCGAGGGATATATAGACATAAGAACAAAAAGAGAATAACCTGTTTGAGAGAATTGGGCAAAGAGTGACTTGAGCTTTGCTACTACGCTCACCAGAAGGCCTTGAAGGCCTTGAAGCACAAGATCAGTAACTGCGGCTCCGTAGTGACCAAGAACAGCAAGAGACATACCAGTTACGTTCAGCATCTGAACTTTCACTTTCGTCAAGTACGAACCAGCTTGGGCCAAAAGGAAGGCAACACCTTGATAACAAAGACATGTCCACAAAACGCATGAAACTCACATAACATAGAGAAAGCAATCAGACCATGCCATAACACAAGTAACAACAAAAACAGAGAGACAACCATTGATCACAGACCATAACACATAAACACAAACATTGATAACTGATCACCGACCATAACCATCAATCTCATAAACATTAGAACAAAACAAAAACACTGATAATTGATCACAGACCATAATGCAAACCCATAACAGCTTTGAAAGAACATAACACAAACTTGATCATTGATAACAGAAGATAACACAAACTGATTCAAGCTTTAGAAGAACATAAATACAAACATTGATCAAAAACAGAAACACAGTATCTCTATTTCAATATCTCTACCATCTGTTG